>NW_006921787.1:1731293-1733699 GCF_000298275.1 Orycteropus afer afer | reverse complement strand
ACCCCAAACAGGATAGACCCCAAAGGAAAATCACCAAGACATATCACCTTCAAACACATCAAAACCAAAGACAAAGAAAGAATCCTGAAAGCAGCACAAGAAAAACAAAAAGTTACTTACAAAGGACAACCAGTAAGAATAAGCTCTGATTTCTCAGCAGAAACCATGCAAGTGAGAAGGCAAAAGAATGTGATACATAAAACCCTGAAAGAGAAAAATTTTCAACCAAGAATTATATAACCAGCAAAATTATCCCTCAAATATGATAGTGAAATTAAGAAATTTCCAGATAAGCAGAAACAAAGGGAATTTGTTAAAACCAGATCAACCTTACAAGAGATACTAAAGGGAATCCTTTGAACAGAGAACCAAAAATAGCAAATAACAACCGACCATTAATACACAGCATGACATAACTCAGAAATCACAGCCATGGACACATCCAAAGTAAAATAAGCTTACAAGATTGTAAACAGGGAACCAGAGACCTCAATTGGCAAGTGAGGACAACTACAAACAAAAAGAGGGAAAAGATTGTGTAGTTACAGAACTTATAAATGGTGAGGAAGTCAAGATAGTTACAAGATAGAATGGACTGTTCTAATCTCAGGGAGAAGATTATAAATCACAGAGTAACCTCAAAGAAAAATTATAAACCTTCACATCACAATAAAAAAGAAGGCAAGCACAAATATTCAGCAAATACTAAAACAACTGCAACAAAGAAAATTGTAACATGAGTCATAAACATAATGATCTCAGCACAGAAAATAATATGGAACAAAGAAACCAGGGACACCATGAAAAAACACATAACAAAATGACAGCAACCAATTCATACTTGTCAATAATTACACTGAATGTTAATGGATTAAATATACCAATCAAGAGTCGGAGAGTTGCGGATTGGATAAGAAAATAAAACTTATCAATACGCTTTGTACAAGAGATACACCTTAGAGAAAAAGACAAAAATAGACTAAAACTCCAAGGCTGGAAAAAGATATATCAAGCAAATGGTAACTGTAAAACAGCAGGGGTGGTAATATTAATTTCTGATCGAATAGACTTTAAGACAAAAACCACCACACAAGACAAGGAAGGTCATTACATAGTAAAGAAAGGATCAATTGAACATGAAGATATAAACATAATAAATATCTATGGACACAATGAAAGACCCCAAAATACATAACTCAGACTTTAAAGGAGTTGAAAAGTCAAATAGATGACTCCACAGTCATAGTGGGATACTTTAATACACCACTTTCTTTGAAAGATAGAACAACTGGAAAGAAACTCAACAAAGATGCAGAAGAGCTGAACAACACAATCCACCAACTTGACCATATACACATCTACAGAACACTTCATCCAAGAGCAGCACAATATATATTCTTCTCCAGTGCACATGGAAAATTTTCCATGATAGACCATATGTTAGGCCATAAAGCAAGGCTTCATCAATTTAAAAACATTGAAATACTGCAAAGCATCTTCTCAGGTTATAATGCTATCAAATTAGAAATTGACAATAGGAAGATCAATGGAAAAAGAGTAAACACATGGAAACTGAACAACACTCTCCTTAAGAAGACTGGGTAACAGAAGAAATAAACATTGAAATTCAAAAATCCCTTGAATCAAACGAGAATGAAAACACAACACACCAAAATCTTTGGGACACAGCAAAAGCAGTGATCAGATGGCAATTTATAGCAATAAATGCACACATCAAAAAAGAAGAAAGAGCCAAAATCAACACTTTAATCCAACATCTCCAACGATTAGAAAAAGAACAGCAAAAAAACCTACAGTCACCGGAAGAAAGGAAATAATCAAAATTAGAGCAAATATCAATGAAACAGAAAATAGAAGGGCAATAGAAAAAATCAACAAGACCAGAGTTGGTTTGTTGAAAAGATCAATAAAATTGACAAACCACTGGCAAATTTAACAAAGGAAAAGATAGAGAGAATACAAATAACACAAATAAGAAACTAAATGGGTGACATCACAACAGAACCAACTGAAATAAAAAAAGATAATATCAGGATACTATGAAGAACTATCCTCCAACAAATTTGAAAATCTGGAAGAAATAGATTTCTAGAAACAACCACTTACCTAAACTAACACAGATTGATGTGGAAAAGTTGAATAAGCCCATAACAAAAGAAGAAATTGAAAAGGTCATCAAAAAATTACCAACTAAAAAAAGTCCTGGCACAGAAGTTTTCACCAGAGAATTCTACCAAACATTCAGAGAAGAACTGACACCATTCCTACCCAAACTATTCCAAAATATAGAAAAAGATGGAAGCCTCTCTAACTCATTTTATGAAGGAAGAATAACCTTGATACCAAAACCAGGCAAAGACATCACTCAAAAGGAAAACTACAGAC
>NW_006921787.1:1708246-1729100 GCF_000298275.1 Orycteropus afer afer | reverse complement strand
TGGATGAACTTGGAGGACATTATGCTGAGTGAAATAAGTCAATCACAAAAGGACAAATATCGTGTTAGTCCATTATTGTAAAAGTCAAGGAAAGGTTTATATATGGATGGACATTTTCTTTGTTGCTTACCAGGGGTGGGAGGGGAGGGGATGGAACACTGTTAGATAGGTAGAGATAAGTATTTATTTGGGTGAAGAGAAAGGTAATGTACCAAATGTGAGTGATCAACATGGTGGCATTGAGGAAGAGGAAGACAGAGAGAGGTACATGGGAGGTGCAGACAACAAAGATGAACTCTTTTGCATATACAACAGTACTGTGTTGTCAGACAAAGCAAACATGGGTATATGGGTGGATAGATGGGTGGACAGGCTGAACTATTAGATATGTCTATGAAGCAAGGTGTGTACCCAAGACCATGTATAGGGTTGGCAAACAATGGGCCTATAAGTGTATTTGTATGATCTGAATTACCAGGTATATAGTTGAGCTGACAAGGGACAAAGTTGTAGTCACTTCTTGGTCACAGTCAGCTACCCAGAGGAACCAAGTAGTTGAACCTGTGGGCTCGGGACCATAGTCAAAGGGGACATCAAGCTCAATTGGCTCAACATATTATACAAAACATTATTCCACCTCCTAATTTGGAGAGTAGTGACTGGGATCTTAAAAGCTTGCAAACAGCCATCTAGATGCATTGATGGGTCTCTCCTTGTCCAGAGCAAATAAGAATGAAGAAAACCAAAGATTTATGGAACCAATTAGTCCTAGTGACTGCTACGCCATGTGATCCACAGCCTATACGAGTATGAGACCAGAAGAACTAGATGGTGCCCAGCCACCACTGTCAACCACTCAGAGGGGGATCTATAAAGAAGATCCTGGATAGAAAGGGAGAACAATGTGGAACAAAACTCAAAATCATTTGGGAACAAAAAAAAAAAAAGTGAGGGGGGGACCAGATTTGTTGGTCTGATGGAGCCTGGTGGAACCACTGAGACTATGGCCCCTAGCTGCCCTTCAGGTCTGGAATTGAACCCACACCTGTGGTTTCCAGCCAAACAAAAGACAGGCATATGAGGTGAACATTTACCTCAGGCAGATACACTTCTTAGAGAGAAAAGTCATGGGAGAAAGAAGGGCTATTTATGCACAGGGAGACAGCGCAGGGGGCAGGAGTGCATGGAAGGATGGACACTGGGAAGAGGTAACTATTGGGAGGAAGTGGGAGGGGAGCTGTTGCATTGTGGTGAACTGTGGTCAATGTCATGAGACAAAGTGTATGTGAACTGCTGTATGGAAAGTGAATTTGCTCTGTAAATTTTCAACCAAATCACAATTTATAAAAAAGATTGACAAACAATACATAAACAAATTTGAAAAAAAAATTATTAATTAAAAAAAAAATAAAAGCTTTCTTTGAGCCTCTTGTCAGAACTGTGAGAAAACAATTTTCTGGGTTTCTTTTTACTCTACCACTTTGTGGTAATTTGTTATAGAAGCACCAGAAAACAAATACACTATCCATAACTCCCTTCTTTCACACCCACAGTCAATTCTTTAAAAATCCTATTTGCTATCCCTTCAAAATATATCCAAAATCTGACCACACACCATCTCCATTCCTATCATTCTGATACAACACAAACACATACCGTCTAACAATTTCCCTGCTTCTACCTGTGCTTCCAAATAGTCTAGTCCTGACAGTTAACAATGTGATCTTGTTAAAAGGCAAGTCAGTTAATGTCACTTCTCTGATCAGAATCCTCTCATATTTTTCCATCTGAGAATTAAAGCCAACATATTAACAAAAGCCAACAAGGTTCTTCATAATCTGTAGGCCTCACCTAATCACATCATGACTACTCCTTCTCCTCTACTTCAGGTTGAGTGCCAAGAGGACATGTCTGCTTTTTCTACATCCTGCTTCTCTCTATCTTTGAGCTACGAACATGTTAGGAGGCAATTGTGCTTCCAACACAGAAGCTATGGATCAATACGTCCTGGCTAGTGTCTCTCAGACTAAGATAACAGTGAAGCAAATCATAATTTGTCACCCAAAACAAAAGGACGGATGTTACTTTAATGGCCTGGTGTGTGTGTGTGTGTGTGTGTGTGTGTGTGTGTGAGGGATTGAGCCTTTTGGCCTCAGTATAATTATAAATGGAAACCTTGTTTATTTATTTAGTGAAGTTCAGAAAAATTATTGTGACAAAATATTTCAAAGATAAACAATTTTATATTAGTGTCTGTGAATTAAAATGAATTAAATAAAACACAAAGCTGAGAAGAGATATTCATTCTTTTCCTTGCAGATATATCCCTAATCATATCTTTGGATGACTATATTAGGACAATACACTTTGGTATAATCACGTTTACTTGATTGTCTTCTGAAGAGCTAATATTAATTGTTACTGATGACGTACTACAATTATCAACAATGTGTGCCCAATCAAAATAATACCCAAACACTAACAACACCAACAAAACTAGGAAGACTCCAGCTTTTGGGGAGGAAATTATAAGACTTGCTTTGCTTTCTAAGTGTTATCTCTGATATTAAATCAGTTAAGTATATGTTTATGAATAAGTCATGAACTTGAACTAGAGTTATGACTCATTCCAACAATAATGTTCTGGCAGAGATCCAGAGTCACTCTAAGGCCCAGTTAACAAAGGAAATAAAAGTTTTAGTCCCCCTGTTCATAGTAGTTTTACAGCTATCCTCTGAGTTTTTTCATGTCTAACAAACTCCTTTGGCCTCAATTTCTCCCTCCAATTATGAAATTACAATAATATTGCACATCACTGAGAAGAGCAATTTGTGACAAGCAAGCATGTAGAGGAGGGGTCATAATTACCCATTGATAACATATTTTAGGAAAACCTCTTCCAATTTCCTCTCAACATGCTGGCAGACTGGAAAGACAAGGGCCATGAGAAGTAGGGAATGCCCAAAGTTCTGATGTCTGTCTAACAAAAATTAGTTAGCAAATATTTCTTATATGATTTAGAAACCAGAATTTCCTTGGGAGCACTAAATATTATTGGTTTATTATGTTTCATATGATTAAAAGCCACTGAGGTAAAATATTCATCATCCAAAAATATAAGAAGTCAAGCACAGGATACAGCCAAATGGAAAATACTGGTACGACAAATAAGTTTAACTCAGTCTCTGAGGCTAAGACATATAATTGATTGCATTTTTTTAAACAAATAAGACAATAATTTTAAAGCAAGAGAGAGTAAGAAAGATATCAAGGAATCCTCAAAGTGATTCTCACTGCAATTAGTGTAATATATTGAATGGTTTTCTTGATACCTGTTACTCTATCAGTAAAAGATGTTTATTATCCTGGAAAGCAATTTACTTAATATCACTTGTCAGCTTCTCAAATCTACAAGAATGATACTTGATCAATCATCTTTATTATATTTTATTCAATTTTGATTTTAAAAAATCTTGATAAAATTTACTCTAAAGGTATGCACAGCTGTTCCTCTACAAAAGTTTTATATATCTTCCAAAACCATATAGAAAACCCAGAGCATTTTTGTAACTGGAACGAGAATTAAAAATCCCACATGTGTATTAGATCAAGCAGTTGGAGTAAATGTATCAAACACACTGAGTGAAAGGCAAAGGGACTTGTGGCAACTGTGGCAGACAGTAAAGAGTATTTGTAATTTAAAGGAATTCAAGCTCAAATTTTTAAAAAAAATACTACTATGTAGGAAAAGAAATTATACCTTTATGGAGTGATTCAGTTACTAGCCACCAGTTTGTAACTTCTCATCCAAAGCATATAAAATAATAAAATTTTCCAAAGCATATAAAATAATAAAATTTTGCCTAAAAATTTTAGCACTATGTGTAAACAAATATTTTAGCATACAAAATAATGGTATATCACATTTATACCTCTTTTCCTGGAATAATTATTATAAAACATTCTTTTTATTCTCAAAATTGTCCCAGTTTGAATACTAAATAATAAGTTCACCATAAAAATGTGTAACATTTTACTGCTTGGAAAAAAACATAAAACTTAAAGAAAAAAAAGGAAAAAAATTACATTATTAAAATTTTACACAATTTCTGAATTATGTTCCTTTTCTTGTTAGGTGCTGTCAAGTCAGCTCTGACTCATAGCAACCCTATGTACAACAGAACAAACACTGCCTGGTCCTGTGCCAGCCTCACCATCCTTGCTATACCTGAACCCACTGTTGCAACCACTATATCAATCCATCTTGTCGAGGCCTTCCTCTTCTTTATTGACCCTCCACTTTACCAAGCATAACATCCTTCTCCATAGAATGGTCCCTTCTAACAACATGACTAAAGTAGGTGAGACAAAGTCTGGCCATTCTCACTTCCAAGGAACATTCTGGCTGCACTCCTTCCAAGACAGATTTGTTAGTCCTTTTAGCACTCCATGGTACTCTCAGTATTCTTCTCCAACACCACAACTCAAAAGCATCAACTCTTCTTTAGTCTTCTTTATTCATTCTCCAGCTCTCACATGCATAAGAGGTAATTGAAAACACCGTGACTTACATTAGCCACACCCTAGTCTTCAAGGAGACATCTTCGCTCTTCACACTTGAAAGAGATCTTTTGCAGCAGATTTGCCCAATGCAATACATTGTCTGATGTCTTGCCTGCTGCTTCCATTGGTTTTGATTGTAGAACTGAGTTATATGAAGTCTTGGACAACTTCAATATTTTCTCCATTTATTGTAATGCTGTTTATTGGGCCAATTGGGACAATTTTTGTTTTCTTTATATTGAGATGTAATCCATTCTGCAGACTGTAGTCTTTAACATTCATCAGTAAGTGCTTCAAGTTATCCTCACTTTCAGCAACAAAGCTGTGCCATCTGCATATTGTTAATGAATCTTCCTCCAATCCTACTGCCACATTCTTCTTCATATAATCCAGCTTCTCAAGTTATTTGCTCAGCATACAAATTGAACAAGTATAATGAAAGGATACAACCTTGATGCACTCCTTTCCTGATTTTAAATCATGCAGTATCCCCTTGTTCTGTTTGAATGACAGCCTCCTGGTCTATGGACAAGTTCCTCATGAGCACAATTAAGTGTTCTGGAATTCCCATTCGTCTCAATGTTATCCATAATTTGTTATGATCCACACAATTTAATCATTTTGCATAATCAATAAAACATAAGTAAACATCTTTCTGGTATTCTTTTCTTTCAGCAGGATCCATCTGACATCAGCAATGATACCCCTTGCTTCATGTCCTCTTCTGAATCCAGCTTGCATTTCTGGACACTCTCTGCCAATATACAGCTACAACCATTTTTGAATTATCTTTGGTAAGATTTTCCTTGCATGTGATAGTAATGATATTGTTTGATAATTTCCACAATCATTAGGATCACCTTTTTTTGGAATGGGTACAAATATGGATCTCTTCCAGTCAATTGACCAGGTACTTGTCTTCCAAATCTCTTGGTATAGCCAAGTGAGTGCCTCCAGTACAGCATCCATTTGTTGAAACATCTCAATGGGTATTCCATCAATTCCTGGAGCCTTGTTTCTGACAATTCCTTCAGTGCAGCTTCAACTTCTTCCTTCAGTACCATTGTTTCTTGATCATATGCCACCTCCTGAAATGGACAAACATTGATCAATTCTATTTGGTACAGTGACTCTGTGTATTCCTTCCATCTTCTTTTGATGTCTTGCATCATTCAATATATTGCCCATAGAATCTTTCAATATTGCAACTTAAGGTTTAAATTTTTCCCTCAGTTCTTCCAGCTTGAGAAATGCTGAGCATGTTCTTTCCTTTTGGTTTTCTAACTCCAGGTCTTTGCACATTTCATTGTAATAATTGACTTTGTTTTATTTAACTGCTCTTTGACATTTTCTATTCAGCTCTTTTATCTTGTTATTTCTTCCATTTGCTTTTTAGCTACTCTCCATTCAAGGGCAAGTTTCAGAGTCTCTCTGACATTCATTTTGGTCTTTTCTTCCTTTCCTGTCTTTTTAATGACCTTTTGCTTCTTCAAGGATGATATTTTTGATATCATCCCACAATTCCTGTTTTTTGGTCATTGCTATTCAATGCATCAAATCTATCCTTTAGGTGGTCTCTAAATTCAGGAGGGATATAATCAAGGTCATATTTTGGCTCATGTGGACTTAGTTGTCTTCAGCTTGAAGACATAGGAGCATGTGAGTAGTTGATGATCTGTTCCACAGTCTGCTCCTGGCCTTGTTATGGCAGATGCTATTGAACTTCTCGATCGCCTCTTGACACAGATGTAGTTGATCTGATTCCTATGTCCTCCATCTGATAAAGTCCATGTGTATAGCCATCATTGTGTTGTTGAAAAAAAGGTATTTGCAATGAATAAGTCATTGGTCTGGCAAAATTCTATCATGCAATCTCCAGCATTATTTCTATCACTAAGGTCCTATTTTCCAGCAACCAGTGATTCTTCATTGTTTCTAATTTTTGCATTCCAATCACCAGTTATATTCTATACATCTTGATTGCATGTTTGGTTACTTTCAGACTGCAGAAGTTTGATAATTGAAATATCTTCAATTTCCTCATGTTTGGCTTTGGTGGTTGTTGCGTAAATTTGAATAATATTAGTATTAACTGGTCTTCCTTGTAGGTGTATGGATATTATCCTATCACTGACAGTGTTGTACTTCAGGATAGATCATGAAACATTCTTTATGATGATGAATGCCATTCCATTCCTCTTCAATTTGTCATTCCCAGAATAGTAGAGTGTATGGTTGTCTGATTCAAAATGGCGAAAAAAAGTCCATTTCAGCTCATTAATGCCTAGGATATTGATCTTTATGCATTCCATTTCATTTTTGACAACTTCCAGTTTTCCTAGATTCATAGTTTGTACATTCAATGTTCTGATTATTAATGGATGTTTGAGCTGTTTTTTTTTTTTTTTTTTTTTCATGTTGAGTCATGCCATATCTGCAAATGGAGTTCCCAAAGTTTTACTCTATCCGCTTCACTAAAGTTGGCTACTCTGAAGAGGCAACTCTTCTCCAGTTGTACCTTGAGTGCCTCCAATCTGAGGAGTTCATCTTCCAGTACTGTATTGGACAATGTTACAGGGTTATTCATAAAGTTTTCCAGTAATATATCAGAGAGTGTTTCACTGTTATTCATAAGTTTTTCACTGGCCAATTTTTTGAGAAGTAGATGGCCTCTTCCTTCTTCCAAGTCTGTCTTACTCTGGAAGCTCACTGAAACCTGTTCACCACGGGTAACCCTGCTGGCATTTGGAATACCTGTGTCATAATCTTCACCCTCACAGCTAACACAAAAGCCACCACAATAGGACAAACTGACAGACAAGTTTGTCTCCCTCAGCTGTTCAAATCACTCCAACTCACTTCCCAGTCTCCATAAGCTGCTCCAAACTGCCACCCACCCCACTTCCTGTTCTGTCTGTCTCCTGCCTCAGGCTACTCCAAACCACAGCACTGCCACCAGCTGCCTTCCTAGTTACACTTTTATTTGAAAAGGCACCTGTAAAGGAGGTTTTGTCTAAATTCAAAAGAATGAAACTAATAAGAATACATATATATAGAAACACAAGCAAATAAAAGATAAAAAACAAACTCTTAAATAATTCTTAAATAAAAATGGTAGGTTAAATAAGCAAAACTCATAATATTAAAAAGTACTATATTCTCATGTAGGGACAATTAATTTTTGACAAGAGGTTAAGCCCACTGGATGAGAAAAGAAGCATGTCTTCAACAAAGAGTGTTGGAAAAATTGAATTTCCACATGCAGAAAAATGAAATAGTATTTGCACTTCCGATCATGCACAAAAACAAATTCAACATGGATTAAGGACCTAAATATGAAAATTAAAACAATAAAATTCTTAGAAGAAAATGCAGGGGCAAGACTATCAATTCTATCTTTGAATGATGGTTTATATACTCTAATAACAAAATCACAAACAGCAAAATGAATAAATGGAACCTCAAAAGTTAAAAACTTTTATACATCAAAAGACTTTACATACATAGGTTTGGCAGACGATATTCCTACATATGTATTTCTATTTGCTATAAATATCTCCATATGAAGTTTAAACCTAACAGGAGGCAAAGTTAGAGTAACTTCTTAGCCACATCTAAGCACCATAATGGAGTGAATTGCTGGGACTGTGGGATCAATTGGCATAATATGGTATACAAAATATTGTTCTATATCTTTGGTGAGTAACAACTGAGGTCTGAAAAGCTTGTGAGTGGCCATCTAAGATGGAACATTGGTCTCTTCTCATCTGGAGCAAACGAGTGAAAAATAATCAAAGACACATGGAAACAGTCCAAAAGATGGATCATGAGAACTTCGACCTACATGACCCTGGGACCAGAAGATGTAGATACTGTCTGGTTATCAAAGCCAACCACTCAGAATAGGATCAAAATTGGAGAACCTGGATAAAGTGGCAAAAAAATATGGAACAAAACTTAAAATAAAAAAGACCAGACTTACTGCTCTGAGAGAGACAGGTGAAACCCCCAAGACAATGGCTCTAAATCACCCTTTGGGCCTGGAATTAAACTCATTCCTGTGGCTTAACTCTTAGCCAAACAATAGATAGGCCTACAAGCTGAACACTTACAGCAGAGAAATGCACTCCTTAGAACAATTAACTATGTGAGATCAGAAGGGCAGCATTTGCACAGAGAGAAAAGCAAGAATGGACAGTCAAGAGAGAAACAGGGAAAAGGTAACCACAAAGAGGAAGTGGGAAGAAAGCTGTTACACTGCAAAGAATGTAACTAGTGTCACAAAACAAACTGTGTATGAATTGCTGTGTGTAAAATGAGTCACCTTTGGAAATGTTCACCCAAATCATAACAAAAAGTTAAAGAAAAAAGACTACCAAATAATGTGAAAAGATAAGCTACCAACTGGGGGGAGAATATCTTTGGGAACCATATATCTGATAAGGATCTAATAAACAAAATTTATATAAAACTTTGACAATGCAACAACAAAAAGACAAATAACCTAATCAAAAATGGCCAAAGGTCTTAAATGAAATTTCACAAAAGAGGACATTCAAATGGCCACCAAACACATGAAAAGATGCTCAAAGTCATTGACCATCAGAGAGATGCATATCACAATCACAATGAGATAGGATTTTACTCCCACTAAACCAACTGGCATCAGGTAAATTCCAACTCACAACCACACTGTAAGACTGAGTAGAACTATCTCATAGGGTTTCCGAGGTATAAATATTTACCCTGGACAAGCTGAAGAGTTTGAACAACAAACCTTTTGTTTAGTAGCTTTTATCATTGTTCAACCACAGCTCCTTTCAGCCCCACTGAATAAAAAGAAAGAAAATAACAAATATGGGAAGTATCTGTGTTGTCCATTGTAAGTGGGAATGCAAAATGGTATAGTCATTGTGGAAAAGTGTGATGATTCCTCAAAAAATTAAAAATAGAATCTTTCTCCCAGGATTCCACTGCTAGGAATACACCCAAAGGCCTTGAAAGCCGTGACACAAGCAAATATATGTCCACCAATGTTCATTGTAGCATTATTTACCATAGGCAAAAGGAAGAAACAACCTAAATGTCCATCAACAGATCAATGGATAAACAAAACATGATACATACTTACAATGGAATACTACTCAGCCAGTAAGATAAATGAAGTCTTAA
This sequence comes from Orycteropus afer afer, assembly GCF_000298275.1. Lineage (NCBI taxonomy): Eukaryota > Metazoa > Chordata > Mammalia > Tubulidentata > Orycteropodidae > Orycteropus > Orycteropus afer. The sequence goes on along the minus strand of NW_006921787.1, from coordinate 1,719,365 downwards.
TACATGTTAAAATAGATGGAGCTGGAAGACACTATGCTGAGTGAAACAAGTCAATCACAAAAGGACAAATATTATATGACTTCCCTTACATAAAAAGAAAATGCAAATGTATGGAGACAAAACTTTATTGTTGATTACCAGAGGTGGGAGGGAGTGGGGAAAGAGGGCATGAACAATGATGAGAATGTCATGTTAAGGGTAAGGTTGCAAGTTAATCATTATAACCGCTGTTAGTAAGTTGTACAGCTGTAAAATGTTGAATTAGTGGAAGTTGTACGATAGATATATTTTCACTGACCAGAAAGGAAAAAAAAAAAAAGAGTAGCTGCTGAGGTTACTTACATACAACAAAACACTTCGTGATTTTGGTATCTTGGTTTGGAGGTTTAGGGTCATGGTTTTAGGGGACATCCCAGTCAATTGGCTTGTTGTTTTTGTTGCTTCTGCTCTATCTCCTAGTTCACTGAGTAGTGCCTGGGGTCTTAAATGTTAGCAAATAGCCATCCACAGTATCCATTTGAAGACCAAGGAGACCCATCCAAGAAGCCTTGTTTGCTTGGAGCATCTGAAGAGAAAGGATAATCATAAACAGGAGGAAGAAATGGTATATGTAGTGAATTGCCTCCATGAAAAATTGCCCTTTTTGCTAAAATACCAGAAACACTGGGTGGTGCCTGGCTGTCACTGATCATTATTATTCTTTTTTAAATTGCAATCCCCATGATGTAACAAATTTATCCCCAGTTCTTTCCTGTGGTTACCTTTTCCCTGAGTCTTTCTTTCCTATGCATTCTTGCACTCTGAGCTATCTCCCTGTGCAAATACTGCCCTTTTGATCTCCTATGGTGATTGTACTAAGGACTGTACCTACCTGCTGTAAATGTTCACTTTATGTGTCTTTCTATTGTTTGACTGGAAATCATGAGAGTGAGTTCAATTCCAGGCCCAAAAGGTAACTAGGGGCCACAGTCTTGGGGATCTCACCAGTCTCTATCAGATCAGTAAGTCTATTTTGTATATCAATGATCATTATTGATCAAAGATTTTATAGAAGAATCCTGACCTAAAAGTGTAAAATGCAAAACAGAATTTCACATTCTTATGGAATCTAGATTTTCTGAAACGTGGAGGTTGGATGAACTCCTGAAACTATTACCCTGAGATAATTTTTAAACCTTAAACCTTACATCAAAAATATCCACTAAAGTCTTCTCAAAATAAACCAATATTTAGTTTAATTAGTGAACAATGTCTTCCTTGAACAGTGTGCTCTTTTAACCCACTGCCATCATGTCAATTACGACTCAGAGTGACCCTGTAGGACAAAGTGGAACTGTCCATAGGGTTTCCAAGGTTGTAAGCCTTTATGGAAGCAAACTTTCTCATCTTTCTCGCATGGAGATGTGGGTTCGAACCATTGAGCCTTTTGGTATGCAGCCAAATACTTTAACCACTACACAATCACAGCTCCTTTGTTCTCTTTTAATAACTACATTGTATCAAATTGACATAGTAACTCCAATGTTTAGTTTGGAAACTTAGGGGACAGTGATGTTAATGGAGAAAGAATGATTCTGAAAAGGAGGGTGAAACTTGTTGCACAACTTGACAAATGTAATTAATGCCACTGAATTGAACATGTAGAAATTCTTTAATTGGTATATTTTCTGTTGTGTATATTCTCCACAAAAACACCTAATGAAACAAATTATTTTTAAAAGTATTATTTTATTCTAATTTCCCACTATCTCTTTAGTCAATTTTCGCTTGATACCACACAAGAAGTTCTATAAGTCTCATAGTTTTTCAGTTCAGTTTTAGGTAGTTAGACAGACCTATGGTTACATTGTTGTTGTTCATTGGTACCATCCATTCAGTTCTGCCTCATAACAATTCTATTTTACAGCAGTACAAAACACTGCTCAATTCGCACAATCCTCACAAATCATTTTTATGCTAGAGCCCCTTGTTGCTATCACTGTATGAATCCAACTTGTTGAGTACAGTATTATGGTTTTACTTCTCTCAACACAGATTTGTTCATTCTTTTGGTATTCCATGCTATATTCAATACTCTTCTCCAGCACCATATTTCAAATGTGTCGATTCTTCTTTGGTCTTCCCTTACTCTGTCCAGATTTTGCATACATTGAAGCAATTGAAAATACCATGTGTAGTAAGTAGTTATGTTTGTTTGTCAACTTGGCTGGGCCTGGTTGAGTGGCTGGGCAATTGGATGTAGTATTCCCCATGATGAGACTGGTAATCAACTCTGTGGTAGAATCTACTGTGAGCAGCTGAGTAGCTGCCCTAGGGATATAGCCTGCTTCCTCGTATATAAGAAGAAGCCTTTGCAAATGGTCTCTAGCTTATAGCATGCTTGGATCCCGCACGTAGGTAGCCACATCGGCATATTCTGCCAACCTTGGGACTTTCAATGGACTTGAGTTAATGGCCTACCAAGTAGTTTGGTAACATTGGGACTGTGCCATTTTACTTGTTGACCTTTATTTTTTAGCCTCAGCAGCCAGTAGCTGCCTGAGTGAAGAGATGCCTCTAGCTTCAGTGGGCCAGGAGCAAGAGGCAGAGCTGAGGGCCAAGGTCAAGGGGCTTTGACCCAGCCCCTAGAGCCTGGCACTTTGAATTCAGACTTCTAGCCTCCCGAACTGTAAGAGAATACTCTTGTTTGTTAAGGCCATCCCATTGGTGGTATATTCCTGTCAAAGTGGCACTAGGTAACCAAAACACCATGGCTTGGGCCAGGAACACTTCAGTCCTCAAAGTGACACCTTTGCCTTCTAACACTTTAAGGAGTGTTAAATCTTTTGCAGCAGAATTACCCAAAGCAATACATCATTTGATTTCTTGACTGCTGTTCCTTGGGCATTGATTGTGGATCCAAGTAAAATGAAATCCGTGACAACTTCAATATTTTCTCCATTTATCAGGATGTTTATTGGTCTATTTATGGATTTTTTTTATGTTTAGGTGTAATCCACACTGAAGGCTGTAGTCTTTGATCTTCATCAGTAAGGGCTTCAAGTTCTCCTCACTTTCAGCAAAGAAAATTGTGTCATATAAATATCACAAATTGGTAATGTATCTTCCTGTAATCTTCATGCTGTGTTTTTCTTCATGAAGCCCAGATTCCAGAATACATGCTCAGTGTGGTAATTATGTTTGTGTGTCAACTTGGCTGGGCCTGGTTGAGTGGCTGGGCACCTGGTGGTAGTTATTCCCCATAATGAGACTGGTAATCAACTCCATGGTGGGTTCTACCACAAGCAACTGAGTAGCTGTCTTTGGGATGTGGTCTGTTTCCTGTATATGAGGAGATGCCTTGGGAATGGTCTCTAGCCTATGGCACACTTGGACCCTGCACGTAGCCATGTCATTGCTCAGCAGCCTGCCATGCTCTGCCAAGCTTGGGACATACAATGGACTTAAGTTAATGGCCTGCTGTGTGGTTTGGTAACATCGGGACTGTACCTTTTTACTTGTCAACCTTGGGGTTTCTCAGCCTCAGCAGCCAGCAGCTGTCTGAGTGAAAAAAAATGCCTCTAGCTCCAGTGGGCCAGAAGCAGGAGACAGGGCTGGACCCCAAGGTTGAAGGGCTTTCATTTAGCCCTGAGAGCCTGGCACTTTGAACTTGGACTTAAAGCCTCCAAATTGTAAGAATAAACTCCTGTTTGTTAAGGCCATCCCACTTGTGTCAGAGAAGCACTAGGTAACCAGAACACTCAGCATACAGATACAATAAGTATAGTGAAAGGATACAACCCTGACACACACCTTTTCCAATTTTAAACTATGCAGTACCACTTTGTTCTTTTCAGGTGACTGCCTCTTGGTTTATATACAGGTACCGCATGAGCACAACGAAATGTTCTGGAATTCCCATTCTTCACAATATTACATATAATTGGTTATGATGCACATAGTCAACTGCCTTTGCATAATTAATAAAACTCAGGTAAGCATCTCTCTGAGATTCTCTGCTTTTAGCCAATGTCCATCTGGCTTTAGCAATGATATCCTTCATTCCCCGTCTCTTCTGAATCCAGCTTCAATTTCTGGTAGTTCCCTGTTGATGTATTGCTGCAACCATATTTGAATTATTTCCAGCAAAATTTTACTTGTGTGTAACATTAATGATATAGTCCAATAATTTCTGCTTTCTGTTGGATCATCTTTCTTTGGACTAGATACAAATATGGATCTCTTCCAGTCAATTGAGCAGGTGGTGGTCTTCCAAAATTCTTCGTATAGATGAGTGAGTGCAGCCATAATCACATCTGTTTGTTAAAAAATTTCATTTGGTATTCTGTCTGTTCCTGGAGCCTTGCTTTTTGCCAATGGCTTCAGTGCAGCTTGGACTTCTTCCTTCAGTACCATAAGTTCTCAATCATATGTTACCTCCTGAAATGTTTGAACATTGACCAATTCTTTTTGGTACAGTAATTCTGTATATTCCATCCAACTTCTTTTGATGTTTCTGTACCACTTAATATTTTATCCATATAATCTTTCAGTATTGCAATTTGAAACTTGATTTTTTTCTTCAGTTATTGCACATTGAGAAATACTGAGCATGTTCTTTTCTTTTGGTTTGCTAACTCCTGATCTCTGCACATTTAATACTTTACCTTGTTTTCTCATGCTATCCTTTGGAATTTTCTGTTCAGCTCCTTCACTTCATCATTTCTTCCTTTCACTTTAGCTACTTGACATTTAAGAACAAGTTTCAGTCTCTTCTGACATCCATTTTAGACTTCTCTTTCTTTCTTGTCTTTTTAATGACCTTTTGCTTTCTTTACTTATGATTTCTTCGTTGTCATCTTACCACTCTTCTGATCTTCAGTCATTAGTATCCAGTGCATCAAATCTACTTTTCAGATGGTCTCTAAAAATTCAGGTGTGATATACTTAAGGTGTATTTTGATTCTCCTGTACTTGTTTGAATATTGTTCAGTTTCAATGTGAACTTGCATATGAGCAATTGAGAGGAGCTCTGGTAGCATAGTGCCTAAGGCATTTGACTGCTAACCAGAAGGCTGGAGGTTCAAACCCACTAGCCACTCCTTGGAAGGAAGGTTGGGCAATCTACTTCCATAGTGATACTGCCTCGGAAACCCAAGGAGGGATCGCTATGAGTAGGGGCCAACTTGGTGGCACATAACAACAACAACAATAATGAGCAATTGATGGTCTGTTCCATGGTCAGCCCCCGGCCTTGTTCTGCCTAATGATATTAAACTTCTCCATTGTCTCTTTCCACAATGTAGTTGACTTAAGTTCTGTTTATTCCATCTGGCGATGTCCATTGTATATTCATTGTTTAAGTTTTTGAGAAGAAAAAAAAAGTTATTTCCAATGAGTAAGTTGTTGGTGGTCTTGCAAAATTCCATCATGATCTCCAGCATCATTTCTGTCACCAATGCCATATTTGCCAACTAGTGAGACTTGTTCTTCATTTCTACCTTTCACATTCAATCACCAGTAATTATCAGTGCACCCTGATTGCATGTTTGGCCAATTTCAGACTGCAGAATTGGTAAAATATTAAATTTTTTAATCTTTGGCATTTGTAGTTGGTACATAAATCTGAATAATAACAACAATAATAATAGATTAACTGGTCTCCCTTGTAGCTATATGAATATTATCCTATCACTGGGAGCAATGAACTTCAGGATAGATCTTGAAATGTTCTTTCTGACAATGAATGTGATACCATTCCTATTTATCATTCCCAGCATAGTAGGTCATATGATTGTCTAATTCAAAATGACCAATAACAGTCCATTTCAGCTAATGTCTAAGATATCTCTCTGTATGTATTCCATTTCATTTTTGATGACTTTCAATTTTCCTTGATTCATACTTCATGCATTACATGTTTTAATTACTAATGGATAATTGTAGCTGTTTCTTCTCATTTTGAGTCATGCCACATAAGCAATTGAAGGTTCCCAAAACTTTACTCGATCTACATCATTAAGGTCAACTCTACTTTGAAGAAGCAGCCCTTCCCCAGTTGTATTCTAAGTGCCTTCCAACCTGAAGGCCTTATCTTACAACACTATATCAGACAATGTTTTGCTGCTATACACAGGGTTTTCCCTCAGGTGGTGTGTGTGTGTGTGTGTGTGTGTGTACTCTGATGGTTTGTGTGTTGCTATGATGCTGGAAGTTATGCCACTGGCATTTCAAATACCACCATGATGGCCAGATTTCAGACTAAGAGTAGAAAGAAAAACCTGGAGATCTACCTCCAAAAAATTAGCCAGCAAAACCCCTATGTATAGCAAAAGAACAGCATTGAGTCTAAACAGTCTCAATTCATTAGTTAGAATGTCCAGCTCAAGATTTTAATCAAAACCCAAATGAGAAAGGGGCATGTTCCTTCTATTTCTACTTTCTCCCTTCTCACTCCATTCAGTTATTTTGGTCATCAGTTATTTTGCCTCCATCATGGCTGAGGTAGAGGATTGGAAGAATGAAGAGTATCTAACTGGAAGATTTCACATTCTCTGGGCTTGGAAAATAGGCATAGGGTGTGTCTTTGGTGGATCTTGAAGAAGATTAAATTGCAGCTTCAGTTTTCTCATGGTGATGTTTTCATAGCATCTTCTGAGTTTCCTTTGTTGAGTCTCCTTTCCTGAAGTCCTTGCTTAATGCTGATGGAATTCTGTCTCAGATGGTCTCTTAACCTGACCCATAGACTACCACTGTACACCTTCATCCCCCTTCTACTGAGAACTCTGTCCCCTCATGGAATCTTAAGTTAGAAGATTCAGAAAAACCCCATGCAGTACACATTTGGTCCACAAGAAAACCCCTGTCCAAGACACTCAGGGAGTGAGGGCTAACTCTCTATGTAAGCAGTAAGAACCCTGGCTCTGCTCTGCCCTACTCTCAAAGCCATAATGGACATCAGCCCATCTCTTCTTCCAGATCACCTTGGCAGGAGTGTTATGACCTCAGGACATAGCTTACTTTGTTTTCCTGGACAGAGGTCAGGGATCAGTCCTCTTTATCCCTTGACTGCAAGGAAAACATTTCAAATCTCTTCAAGTGTCCACTTGAAGACTTCACATGAGGATAGGGGTTGCAAGACAGCATCCCCAGCTCTTCCCCAAATATAGACTTGAAACTTAAAAGACAACTACACTCACCAAAGTAATCCCTTTACTAATCTCCTCTCACAGAAACCTTTCACTCTCCAGTCCAGTTTATGTCTTTGATGTGTTAAGAAGTGAAGAAACAGGTTCTCCTAGGCATTTTCATGTAAACTGTGCTTATGGCTTGGGAGGGACTGTCTCTTACTTCCTTTGCATTTGATAAGCATTGTATTTTAAAAATAAAGAAAAGAAAAGAAAGAAAGAGAAAAGCCAAACTCACTGCCATCCAGTGGACTCAGACTCACAGCAATGCCCTTTGGATTTCCAAGGTGGTAAATCTTTATGGGGGAGCTCTGGTAGCATAGTGCCTAAGGCACTTGACTATTAACCAGAAGGCTGGCGGTTCAAATACACCAGCCACTCCTCGGAAGGAAGATGGGGCAATCTACTTCCGTAGTGATACTGCCTCGGAAACCCAAGGAGGGGTCGCTATGAGTCGGGTCCGACTTGACGGCACATAACAACAACAACAACAAATCTTTATGGAAACAGATTGCCCAGTCTTCCTTTCACAGAGTGGCCAATGGGTTTGAACCACCAACCTTCTGGTTAGTAATCAAATGCCTTAGGCATTATGCCACCAGAGCTCCTTAAGAATCACATTAGTATCCTCTTATAAAATGATTCCAGAAGAGTCCCATTCTAACATAGGCCCTAAAGAAAAATGTATTTGTTTACATAACCAGACATAAGGAGAGAAAAGAGTGACTTCTTGACTCTAGTGTTTATGGTCATATTTATTCCTAATCTCTACTACCAGTTAATCTAAATGATCATTGTTTCTTATACTTGTGAATAGGCTGTACCGACTTAAAAATAATAAGCTGCATGCAGCCATTTTATAAAAGGGCAACTTGGATCTCTCTGTGTGTTTATGAGCCACAGAAAAACCTTGTGCAAAACTTCTGGTCCTCAAAAGTTTTACAAACATCTGGAATAATGGAAAAGATCCCAGGGTGGCAGACTAGGGAGACACACTATCCAGATCTTCTACAACAAAAACTCAAAAAAGCAAGGTATACAGTTATGGGTGACAAACTCTAGATTCTAGAGTTTCAAAAGGAAAGAATAAAGAAGTAGATGAAATACTGAAAAGAGGAAAAGACTGAATGAATACTGAACAAGGAACAGTAAACTGCTAAGCAGCACAGCATGGGCCATTTTCAATTATTGCAAGTAGCATTCTGATCAGAGCAGAAACCAGAAAATCAGCTTTACTTGTCTAGGACTGCACAAGCACCCACTTGACGATCAAAGAGATGTGTCCTCTCCAAAGAGATGTGTCCTCTCCCCTTTACTTTACACATTCTCATAGTGACCAGACATGGCTCTCCCCATCCCCTTCCACTCTGAGGCTGGTCAAACTTTCCCCATTGTCAGTGCTGGGCCTTTTTTTTCAATCTTGTTGTGTAGTTCTTCAGTTCTTCTATCTTCTCTGCAGAGCAGGAGCCTCTCCCTGTACTATCCACGCAGTTAGTAGCAACTGCTCCCACCCCACCTCACCCCACCAAGTTCTGGTCAAAAGTGTGCACTCTGATGCTGGAATGTTTGGTGGCTGGAATGTTCCACAGCATTGTGCTGCTTTTTTCCTTCTTCCTTGTTTTTCCCCCTCCTCCTCCACTGTCCTTCCCTCTTTGCCCCCGTCTTTTGTTTTTCTTTTGTCTTCTTTCTTTTTGTTCCCATCTACACGTCAGAGGTCAGCAGCACCTGCCCCCATCTATCCATGGACTGTAGGGTGAGCATTCCTAGAGTGACTTCCACATTCCTGCTGCAGCCGTGCTTGGCAGCTAACACTTGTACTAGTTTTTATTTTTTTTTTCCCCCCTCTCACCTCTATTGTCTTTTTTCTTTTATTTCTTCCCTTCTCAGTCCTTCCCTATAATTCCCCCTTTCACCGCTTTTTCTCTCACTTCACATTATTTTTTTTACTTTTCCTCCTCCTCCTCCTTTTTTTTTTTTTTTTTTTGATCTGGAGGAGTCAATACCTTGGCCCATACCATCTCTGCATTCAATAGTGCCACTGCTTACCCTCTAACTCAGTGGGACACGCTCCTGAAGAATGAGTGCCACCTTTCCACCACGATATTTGACGGTGGTCATTGGCCACTTGTTTCTTATTTTTGTTGCTGTTGTTTTTCTTCTTTTCTCTTTTTCCCCTTTTCTTTTTCCTCTTTTTCTTTTTCCTTAGGTCTTCCCTCTTCCTCCCACCCTGATGTTTCCCCCCATTTTTTTTTAATCTCTCCCCTTCTACATCCTCCCCCCTTTTATTTCCCTTTCTATCTTTTCACAACAGTTGGAGGCCAGTGACCATACCCAAACATATCCACAAACATCTTCTGCCCCACCCAATGGGCAAGTGCCACTACCTGCTCTAGCACTATTGGATCAATGACAGACAATGGCCAACAACCACTCAGCCTGCCCATAGAGGCTTTTCATGATCAGTGATGAGAACCTCATGCTCATACGCCAACCTTCTACCAAATCTTCCCAGAGACAGATGGTGCCTCAGTGCTGCCAAACTAGTGACCAAACATGATCAACCCATTGCCTGGATATATTAAAACAGAACAAAACAAAACATCCAGGTGAAGCAAACCAACATATAATCATCAAATTAATATAATAAGATTACAATGTCTTGGAGACAACAGATTACTTCAAATCACAGAAGAAAAACGGACATGATGCCTCAAACAAGGAAGCAAAGTATAGGGCCAAAAAATCTTCCAGAGGAAGAAATGCTAGTAGAATTACTTGAGAAGGAATTAAAAATAATTATATTTAAGTACCTTCAACTGATTGAGACATAGATTAAGGAACTCTAGAAAAAAAAATTAAAAAAAAAAAAAAAAATCAAGACCCAATTGACAAAATAAATGTAAAAATAGAAACCAAACAAAAACAGCAAATCACTAGGCTGTCTACAAAAGACATATCTTGGACTCACAAAAATAAAATAAGCTAAAAATCAAAGGATAGAAAAATATATATCAAGCAAATGGCAAAGAAAACAAAAAAGTAGGAGTAGCAATATTAATTCCTGGGACAAAAGTAGATTTTAAGGCTAAAAAACAGCAAAAGAGGCAAGGATATAATTATTAAAGGGTGAATGGAACAATTCTACAAAAATTATAATCATAATAAATGATTAAACCAAAAACCAAACTCACTGCTATAGAGTCAGATCCAACTCACAATGACCCCTCCTTGGGTTTCCAAGGTGGTATCACTATGGAAGCAGATTGCCCAATCTTCCTTCTGAGGAATGGCTGGTGTGTTTGAATCTCCAGCCTTCTGGTTAGCAGTCTAATGCCTTAGGCACACCACCACCAGAGGTAAATACACACCAAAGAAAAAGCCCAAATTACATAAATCATACTTAACAGAATTGAAAGGAGAAATTGGCAACTCTGCAACAAGAGTAGGAGACTTTAATCACAACTTTCAGTGAAGGACAGATCAACTAAAAATAAACTTAACAAAGATATAGACGACCTAAACAACCCAATCAAACAACTAGACCTCATAGATGTATATAGAAAGCTCTACCCAACAACAGTATAATATACATGATTTTCCACTGCACATGAAACTTTCTCCAGAACAGATCATATATTATGCCACAAAGAAGCCTTAGTAAATTAAAAAATATCCAAACACTAGAAAGCATCCTCTCAGATCAAAATGCTATAAAATTAGAAACCAACAATAGGAAAATCAAGGAAAAAATTAATTACATGGAAACTGGATAACAACCTGCTTAAAAACTACTTTATGAGAGAAGAAGTAAAAAAATGAAATAAAAATATTCCTTGAATCAAATGAGAATGACAACACAACATAACAATATCTTTGTTGTTGTTGTTGTTGTTATGTGCCGTCAAGTCGGCCCTGACTCATAGCGACCCCTCCTTGGGTTTCCGAGGCAGTAT
>NW_006921787.1:1705880-1707311 GCF_000298275.1 Orycteropus afer afer | reverse complement strand
CGAGGAGTGGCTGGTGGGTTTGAACCGCCAGCCTTCTGGTTAGCAGTCAAGTGCTTTAGCCACTATGCTACCAGAGCTCCCATAAATACATTAGGTAAAAAAAAAAAAAAAAAAAGAGAGAGAGATTCTTTTATTTACAAACACATATAATATACATGACAATAGCAGCAAAAGAGAATTGTTAGTAAAAGGGAATTGTTCTAATTTTGGTCTAAACTGCATCTCCTGCTCAAGTCCAAGTGAATCTGGAACTCCAAGTAATAAACTAAACATCATAGATACTTTTGTTCATGCCTGGGAAACTAAACAGTTTTTATAGTACTTTTCCTACACTAAAATGTATTCTGAGCACAAAAATATTCATTTATGACATGCTGACACCAAAAAAGGAGCTCTGGTGGTGTAGTGGGTAAGGCATTTGGCTGTAAACCAAAGTGTCAGGGGTTTAAAGCCACTAGTTGTTCTATGGAAAGAAGATAAAGCAATCTACTCCTCTAAAGATTTACATACAGCCTTGGAATCAAGTCAATGGCAGTGAACTTGGAACTTGGTACCAAAATTCTACAGAATTGAAGCAGGAATTTGTGTATATACGGAGGTTAGAAGGTTACACTACCACTAATTTGTCAGTTTGTCATACTGTGCTGCCCTGCATGTTGCTGTAAGGCTGGAGGCTATGCCACCAGTGTTTCAAATACCAACAGGGTTACCCATGGTTGACAGATTTCAGTGGAGCTTCCAGACTAAGACAAACTGGGAAGATGGATGTAGCCATCCACTTTTGAAAAAAAATGGCCACTAAAAGCTTATGAATAGCAAAGAAATGCTGTTTGATATACTGCGGAAAACTTTATGAACAGCGCTGACACACTGTCTGATACTATAACAGAAGATGAGGCCCTCAGGTTGGAAGGCACTGAAAATATGACTAAGGAACTACCTCCTCAAAGTAGAGTAGACCTTAATGATGTGGATGGAGTAAAAGTATCAGGATGTACATTTGCTGATGGGACATGACTCCAATTGAGAAGAAAGAGCTGCAAACATCAATTAATAATCAGAACATGGAATGTATGAAGTATGAATCCAGGAAAATTGGAAGTTGTCAAAAATGAAATGGAACACATAAAGATCCATATTCCAGGCATTAGTGAGCTGAAGTGAACTGGTATTGGTAATTTTGAATCAGACAATGTTATGGTCTACAATGCTGGGAAAGGCAAATTGAAGAGGAATGGTGTCACCTTCATTGTCAAAAAGAACATTTCAAGATCTATCTTGAGGGAGTTCTGGCAAGATGGCGGACTAGGCAGAAGGATTGCAAAGACCCTCTTCAACAAAGAAAAGGGAAACCAATTAACACAGACACAGAAGATAATCGTGGACCCCTGAGCCTTGAAGGGAAGGATACAGAATTGGACTAAACCCCAA
>NW_006921787.1:1646692-1691930 GCF_000298275.1 Orycteropus afer afer | reverse complement strand
GAAGACTGAACATTGTGAAAATGTCAGTTCTACCCAAAGCAATCTATACATTCAATGCAATCCCAATCCAGATCCCATCAATATTCTTTAGGGATATGGAAAAAACTATCACTAACTTTATATGGAAAGGAAAGAGACCTCAGATAAATCTCGAATGGAGAGTAGGAAAAGCAAATGGAAGAAGTGATGAAAGAAAAGACCTGAACAGAAGATATTTCAAGAAGACAAAGTAAAATATTGCAATGAGATGTGCAAAGACCACTCTAATTCCAAGTTAGAAAACCAAAAGAGAAGAAAAAACACTTGCCATTTCTCAAGCTGAAAGAACTGAAGAAAATGTTCAAGCCTCAAGTTGCAATACTGAAGGATACTACAGGCAAAATATTAAATGATGCAGAAAGCATCAAAAGAAGATGGAAGGGATACACAGAGTCACTGTACCAAAAAGAATTGGTTGATGTTCAGCTGTTTCAGGAGGTAGCAAATGACCAACAACCAATGATACTGAAGGAAGAAGTCTAAACTGCACTGAAGGAATTGGGGGAAAAAAAAAAAAAAAAAAAAACCTCCAGGATTTGGCGGAATACCCACTGAGATGGTTCAACAAACAGATGTAGCACTGGAGTTGCTTACTCATTTATGCTAAGAAATTTGGAAGAAAGCTTCCTGATCATCTGACTGGAAGAGTTGGATATCTGGCCCATTCCAAGGAAAGGTGATCCAACAGAATGTGGAAATTATTGGACAACATCATTAGTATCACATGCAAATAAAATTTTGCTGAAGATAATTCAAAAACAGCTGCAGCAGTACATTGACAGGGAATTTTCAGAAATGTAAGCTGGATTCAGAAGAGGACATGGAAGATGGGATATCATTGCTAATGCCAGATGGATCTTGGATGAAAGCAGAGAATACCAGAAAGATATTTGCCTTTGTTTTATTGACTATGCAAAGGCATTCAAGTGTGTGGATCATAACATATTATTAATAAGTTTGCTAGGAATGGGAATTCCTGCACACTTAATTGTGCTCATGAGGAACCTGTACCTAGACAAAGAGGCTGTTGCTCAAACAGAATAAGGGGATACTTCATAATTTAAAATCAGGAAGGGTGTCCATCAAGGTTGTATCCTTTTTCACCATATTTATTCAATCTGTATCCTGAGCAAATAATTTGAAAAGCTGAACTATATGAAAAAGGATGTGCAATCAGGATTGGAGGAAGGCTCATTAACCACCTGTGATATGCAGATGACACAACTTTGCTGAAAATAAAGAGAAGTTGAAGCACTTGTTGATGAAAATCAAAGACTATGGTCTTAGATTGTACCTCAACATAAAGAAAATGAAAATCCTCCGAACTGGACCAATAAGCAACATCACAATAAATGAAGAAAAGATTGGAGTTGTCAGGGATTTAATTTTCCTTGGATCCACAATCAACATCAATGGAAGCAGCAGTCAAGAAATCAGACATCATATTACACTGGGCAAATGTGCTGCAAAAGATCTCATTAAAGTGTTAAGAAGCAAAGATGTTACTTTGAAGACAAGGGTGTGCCTAACCCAAGCCATAGTATTTTCAATTATCTTATATGCAAGTGAAAGCTTTACAATGAATAAGGAAAACTGAAGAAAAGTTGATGCCTTTGAATTGTGGTGTTGGTGAAGAATACTGAAAATACCATGGACTGCCAGAAGACTGGACAAATCTGTACTGGAAGAAGTACGGCCAGAATGCTCCTTGGAAGTAAGAACGATTAGATTTTGTCTCACATATTTTGGTCATGTTGCCAAAGGGACCATTCTCTGGAGAAGGATATCATGCTTGGTAAAGTAGAGGGTCAGTGAAAAAAGGGAAGACCCTCAACAAAATGGATTGACACAGAGGCTGCAATGATGGGCTCAAGCATAGCTTGGATTGTGAGGATGGCACAGGACTGGGCTGTGTTTCGTTCTGTTGTTCACAGGGTCACTATGAGTTGGAAAGGAATCAACAGCACCTAACAACAACAACAGATGGTTACAATTAATCAAGCCAGCACTATATTCTATGTAGCTTGTTGGAAAACAAAACACACAAAGCATCCTGATTGTAAGTATATTTTCTAAGGGTGCAATTCATCCAAGCAATTCTCCAATAATCATTTTACTAGGAACAAGTTTTCTTTATCTTATTATCTATGGCTCACATCCCAATGTATTTGAGGTGTAATAACATTTTATCTATTATTTTCAATTTAAAATCTTAGGCGTTTTATGATTTCACAGTGGCTTTCAATAAGATTGAATTGAAGTATAAACATAGGAGTATGTATTACTTAATATTTTATTTTACTAACTAGAATTAAGGAGCTTGTGAATACCATGTATAAACATTTGTAACACATATGCAAACTAACATTTTTGTATCAGGTCATAATTTTAAGAGCATTGTATTATTGTGATAGGTATTTAGACATTTTAATCAAGTGGCATCTTGTGTCCCCAGAAGCCATGTAGAGCTGTAAATTGATTTACAGTAGACTTTCTGGAAATTAAACGGTAGAAATGTTTTCTTTAAGATACTTCCCATGTTTCACACAAAATAAGAAGAAGAATCATTATCATCACTATTGAGTATCTACAATAATCTTTACAACAGTGATACAGGTTATTTATTATCATGCCCATTTGTATAAAAGAATCTGAGTTTGGCCAATTTAAGAGTAAATGCCAGTATTGTAACCTAAGTCATGAATTTTCTACAAATCACAGTATCTCTATACCTCAGATAAAGAATCAGATAACAATGTAAGAGACACAGCACATAAAAGAAATTACCATATTAGATAAGTTAAAGTTTGCAATGTTGAAAAAATAAATAAATAAATAAAACTCTATCATGAGAATTTGAGATTAATTTCAGTAAGACTTTCCAACCAAAGTAAAATTCTGATATGTTTCAAGTGCCAAACCAGACCAAACTCACTGTCATTAAGTCAGTTCCATTCAAAGTGACCCCCATTGGGTTTTCTGGGCTGTAAATCTATATGGAAGTAGATCACCCCATCTTCCCTCTGCAGAATGGCTGGTGAGTTTGAACCACTGACCTTCTGGTTAATAGCCAAATGCCTTATCCACTACACCACCAGAGCTCCTTTTATGTTTCTGACGGTACTGCCATGTTCTATTTGTTTTTATGTTAATGTCTCTCCTTTGGACTTGCAGTCAAAGTCATCTTTCTTGGACAATGATTAGGTGATATTTTGCTCAGGGACCACCACACCTAAAGATAATGGCCAATTGAAATAAAATTTTCAAGAAATTGTCTTCATGTACCAAATTTTTATTTTATTGTTGTTGTTAAGAAGATACACAGCAAAACACACACCATTCTCATTTTCATTTTTTGAGCTGTTTCACATCAATTAACATAAATTCACTGCCCCTTAAAGTTCCTATCTAATATTTCAAATTACTGTTATCAATTTGATCTTAAGTAATAATTCTTAAAAAAATCATAATGCAGACCTTATTTACTAGTTAAGCTAAATCATTGTTTGGTGTTAAGAAGAATTCAGGTGATAATTTTGGTTTAATATTTAAAGATTATCTCAGTGAAATTGTTTCAGAAGTTCAGGAAATTTGGAGTCCATGAGAATTTGAAATTCTGTTCTACATCCCCTCCCTTTTTATTCAGGATTCTTCTATGGAATCTTTGATCAAAATGTTTAAAAAAGGTAGCTGGGCACCATCCAGTTCTTGTGGTCTCATGACAAAGGAGGCAGTTGTTCATGGAACCAATTAGCCACACATTTCTTATCCTCCTCCTATTCCTGACTCTTTCTTCCTCTGTGTTCTAGGCAAATAGAGAGCAGTATTGTGCCTTGGATGGCCACTTGCAAGCTTTCAAGACCCCGGGAACTATGCATTAAGCTAAGAGGTAGCAAAGAAGTGCTAAACATATTATTAGACCAATTAACTGGTATGTCTCATGAAACCAAGACCTTAAACCTCAAAACTAAGAAACCAAATCCAATGATGTTTTAGGTTATACATAAACAGCCCCAGAGGCTGTTTTTTCTTTTTCTTTTTTTTTTTTTTGTGGGTGGGGGGGTGTCATTTTTCTATGTAGATAGATAGATAGAGCTATAAATCACTTAGGTTTTACCAATTCAACTTTGTATAGGTGTACAATTTATTGACAGAAATTATAATAATCAGCTTGCAACCTTACGCTTAATGTATTTCCATCACTCTTAGCCCTCCTTTTCCTCCTCTGTTCTACGCCTGATAATCACTAATAAATTTTGGTCTCTATACATTTGCCTGTTCTTATCTTTTTTTATGTAAGTGGTGTTATATAATATCAATCTTTTTGTGATTTACTCATTTTCACTCAGCATAATGTCTATCCATATTTAGGCATATATCAAGACTTCACTTCTCCTACTGGCTGAGTAGTATTTTATTGCACACATGCACCACATTTTGTTTATCCATTCATCTGTTGATGAACATTTATATTGTTTCTACTTTTGTGCTATTGTGAATAATGCTATGTTGAACATAGGTGTATATGTTTGAGTCTCTACTTGCAAGTCTTGTTCTGGTTACCTAGTGACATAAGCTAGAGACTATCCCTGAGCCTTCTCCTTATATAAAGGAAGCAGACCACATCCCAAAGTCAGCTACTCAGCTGCTTGTGGTAGATCCCACCATGGAGTTCATTGCCAGTCTCATCATGGGGAATAACTACCATCAGCTGCCCAGGCACCAGGCCCAGCCAAGTTGACACACAAATTTAACTACCACAATTCCACCCCTTGTCAACCTGGCACCTGTACATATTTTCTTCACTGGGTGGGTCTAATCCACTCGTTGCTGAGTGGCACCCTCACCCCCTTGGCCTGGTGGGCCCCGTTCCTCTACCTCTTGGGCATGGCAGCCCTGCCCTCTCACTCTTGGGCAGGAGCTATGGCTCCATCCCACTATTTCACATGAATGAGCAGGCCCACACTCCAGAAGCAAGTTGGTGATGGCCTAACTCTTTAAAACCTAGGGGGCTGTGGTGGTTCCACCCCCAAAGGCCACAGTCGTACCCCTTGAGGCTGAGGCAGCTCTGCTTCCCCTTTCCTTAGTCTCTCTGCTTCTGCCGATTAATGCCTGAGGGCAACCCACTCCGCTGGAAATCTTGCCCCCAAAGCATTCAGCTTCTTGCTCCATGGGCTGGCCAACCTGCTACTCGATTTTGTACCGGTCTCTTCACCAATTAATGCCTGAAGGCAACCCACTCTGCCAGGAAGCCGTCTATCCAATGGCACCCAGCTTTCTCATTTATGGGCTGGTAAGCCTGTTTTTGTTTAATACCAGTCTCTGGGCTCTGCTACTGCCATCTTTCATGCTCATCTCTCTGCCAGTATCTCTCTGCCAGTCCCTTGGCTCTGCTCCTGCTGTCGTCTCTCATGCCATATGCCAGGGTCTGAGATCAAGGACGCACTCCACTCCTGTTGCCACATTTTAGGTATCTGTCAGAGCAGCATCCCACTCTCTCAGCACGATATCCTGTTCTGGTTACCTAGTGCCACAAGCTAGAGACTATCCCCAAGGCTTCTCCTTATATACAGAAAGCAGACCACATCCCAAAGGCAGCTACTCAGCTGCTTGCAGCAGATTCCACCATGGAGTTGATTGTCAGTCTCATCATGGGGAATAACTACCACCAGCTGCCCAGCTACTCAACCAGGCCCCGCCAAACTGACATACAAACATAACTACCACAAGTCTTTTGGTACAATGCTGGGGTGGAATTGCTGGATCATAGAATAATTCTATTTTTAGTTTTTGAGGAACAACCACATTGTTATCAATAAAAAATCAGAGGTGGACTTTACATAATGTTGGAGAATCTACAGGAGAAAGGTGTTTTCTCCCTTCTTACATACATAAGATTCCAATATTTAACCTTGTGAAGCCAAAGAGTCCATCCTTTACTAGGTCAGATTTTGTAATAACAGACTTCTAAAACACTCATTGCTAAAAATGTCAATTCCTTAGAGAAACAGATATGTTCATAATAAATCTCTATCTAGCTTCTTTTCAAGCCACTATGTGGGCCAAATATTTTAAGTCATTTTGTTAGTGTAAATCTACATGACATATCACCAGAAGGAAAAACAATAATTAGAGTCACATTAGTAGCATAGATTAAGAAACGAAAAGGGATAAGAATTATAACTAGGAGATAAAAATAACAAAGAGAAAAAATAGTATCAGGAATGTAGAGAAAATAATTAGGCAAAGGACAGGAAGAATAGAGATAGAAAGGGATATAATAAAGTCTAAAAATTAGATCTCAACCAAGTTGCCCTCTGCTGCCCAACAATTTTCTCTTAATGAAAGAAAAGAATATGCCACACACACACAAAGAAGAGTGAATTGTCTGCTTTTTTGTTTGTTTGTTTGTTTTGAATAAAGAAAATAAAATAGTCCATTCCTTCAAGGATCTTACCATTCTGTAACACACTGCTGTGTTACATACGCAAAAAGGTAAAAAAAGAAATAGAGGAGGGAGGAAAATTGATGGTCATTCCCCAAAGTCAGCAAGGAATTAGGGACAAAGCCAGAGCAGGAAGTCAGTGCTCCTGGTTTAGCCTTCAAGTTTCACTCTATGATCCATGCCCCCATTATGCTAACTGAGCTAATTACCAAGAGTGGTAATTATATTCTTCCTCCCTAAGTTTCCTCCACAACTTCAATTACATGAGGTGTAATTCCTCCATGTCAAGTTCTTGCTGATAATAAATAAAGCTATTGCTGATGATAAATAAAACTCTTGATAATCTAGAATTGAAGAAAGCTGCAATCTCTTCCCCTTGTAACTTCAAGAGCCCTAGAGATTCAATTTAATTCTCATTGCTCTCCAGCATGAGGATCCATGCGTGCAGATACAGTATTGTGGCTGTTGCACATCTAAATCTCTCTGAGGTGTCTTCTGAATAAATCTACAACTGGTTGGGTTTAAGTTTTATTGTCACCATTTAAAAGTGCATATATTACTGCAGACCCCTGAATCCGAAACTCAATTCAATTTAAGGGAAAGAGGATAAATTTCTCGTAAAGATGAGAGTAGTACAGAAATGTAGAATGATGGAAAAGGGTCATAAGAGGTAAAGAAGATTAAAAACAGGAAAGTTCAGTTTGAAGAGGATCTACAAAACCCTGACAGTGCTTTGGGAGAGAATTTTCATAGACTATCTGATTTCTTCAATTCCAGCAGTAGCAATGGGGATCTAGGGCCCAATCTGCCCTTAGCTAACATTATGGGGAAAAGGTGAGTTCTATAGTTGCTATAGCAACCTCCCTTTTCAGCTTTTGACTCTCCTTTTCCTCAGTTAATCTTCTGTGAGTTGCTTATCTCTTCTCTTTATCAAGATACTAGCTCCACTTCAATTATTTAAAAATTTGAATTAAAGTCCCAAGTGTATTGTTAGGGATCTATACAAATTAGTAAAATAAAATCACTTCCCTGTTATAAACCATTGGCTCATGGTGATGAGTTTTATCAAGGAGCTCCCACCTAAAGTTCATTTTAATGATACCATTCCTTAGGAGACTGTCTGCAAGACAATGTTGGGGGAAGCAAGAAAGGGAATTCCAGCTGAACAGCCAATTCTACTACATAAATCTCAATTTCAAAGTTTCCATAAATTATTTATCTTTGCACTTATATCCCCATGGATTTCAAGAAGAAAGAGCATGAGAGGAAAGAGGTCCTCAGCTCAGGAATAGGGATTTCACATTCCCATTGATTAGCTACGTGGTCTTGAGTGTATCATTTCACATCGATGGGCCTTAGTAACCCATTCCATTAAGTGAAGAGAATAATATCTACTCTACCTACATTTCAGGGAGGCTGAGAATGTTCAAAAAGATACTGCATATAAAAATGTTCTACCAATGTAAACTATTATTATGTAATTTAGATGTTTTCTACACCGTTCAAAATTCATTTCAGAGTACTGCTGGCTGCTGTTCAGTGACAGCCATTTGTAGTTTTAGTAAGTATAATTGGGCAGGGAGCCATCCAGCTTCCTGGAATAGTGAGTTTTTGTTTATAAAAAAGTTCCTGATGTTTAGAATTTTTATCCATACTTGCTAATTGGCTTTAAATGGTAGTAAAGACGAAACAGCTACTGACAGCAAATTAAAATTGCCTTCATTTCATTCCTTTCTATGCCTTGTTTACTCTACAACAGGATTCATTTTTTGCTCAACGTTTTTAAAACTTGTTTTATTATGTTGGATGGTAAAAGTGTAAAGAAAAAACATGGTTCGACACCTATGCTCTTTGGGTATTTTAAGTTCCATAACAATATATGTGTATTTGTGTATGTGTATATATGCATATGTGGAAGGACTTAATAGTGTTTGGATGATGATGGAAAGTTTCTTTTTTTTTTTTAATCATAAAGGGAATATTTGGCACTTGCATTGCACTTTACCCACATCTGCCTAATTTCAAGTTTGAGTCCTAAGTTAGCCATTATGTCTATACTATATTTTCTCAAGGGTTTGGTCACAATTTTTTTAGACAAACTAAAACTACCTACCTCTACCAGTTACTACCTACCTACTACCTGTGCAAAGGTACTACCGACCTTTGAGCTCTGAGGCCTGAAAAATGTTATAACCTCTGTAAGCCTTGGTTTGCACAACTCTACAAATGAAGATAACACCACCTATCTCCAGGGTTTTCTGCAGGATCAAGGCATTATATGCAATGCCTGGCACATGGTAAGTCCTCTGTAAATGGTAGTGATTCAAGTTTACAGTTAGTTGATCCACAACCTCAAGGCAATGGTGGTAAGACCTCTTTGGCAAGCAGTTCTACAAAGAGGAAAGGAAACCAGATAAGCTTTGGGTGTGCCACATTCTCACTGAATTTCAGCTTCCCCTACAGAAGTGATAAACTGAATCCCCATGCCCAGTCTATGTCTTAGAGACCATTCTAGAATTTATCTCATTTATCTCTTAATCTTAGTACTACTATCTACGTTCAGTAGGACAACACATTTCAGTTTGAGGAATTCTAGAGGAAACTAAAATGATGATTTCTATTCTCTCCCTCTTCTCTCTCTCTCTCTTTCTCTCATAAACACACACACACACACACACACATACACACATACCACTCCCACAAGATACTTTTCAAAAATCAAGACTGTGGGTATGGACACCTTCTTGCTTAATCTAACTAAAGACAAGAGAATTTGAAACAAAAACATTGACATCATGAGAACATTGACCAAAAAGCAATTATCCAAATCAGTGACTATGGAAGAAGGCATAGATAGTTAATTAGAAACCGCACTTCAAGTTAAAGAGAAAGAGCAACCATAGAGTTGTTAAGAGCATGGGCTCTGGAGTCAGAGAGAAAACCAAAAACAAACCTACTGCCATTGATTGATTCTGACTTATAGCAACCCTAAAGGACACAGTAGAACTGCTCACAAAAAAAAGAAAAAAAAAAAAAAAAATCACTGTGCTTGAGTCTATTCTACTCATAGAGACCCCTCCTTGGGTTTCTGAGGCATTATCTCTACAGAAGTAGATTGTCCAACCTTCCTTCCAAGGAGTGGCTGGTGGGTTTGAACTGCCAACCTTCTGGTTAGCATTCAAAATACAGGGTAAATCTTATGGAAGCAGACTGCCACATTTTTCTCCTATGGAGTGACTGGTGGGTTCACCTTTCAAGTTAACAGCCTAGTGTTTAACCACTGTGTCACCAGGGCTCCTGGAGTATTTAATGCCAGGCCCACAGTGTACTAGCAGCAAGATGTTGGTCAAGTTACTTAGTCTCTCTATAGTGTCTCTATCCCTCAGTTTCCTCAAAATGAGGGTGAAAGTAATTTAAAAGATAAATAAGATAATGCACATAATACATTTAGAACATCACATATACTCACATGTTGAGTGGCAAGCACTCAATGATTGTTCACTATTACTGTTACCATTATTATTATCACATAAACGTATTGCCAGTAAGTTGGTTCTGACTCATAGTGACTCTATAGGACAAAGGAGAACTGCATCATAGCATTTCAAAGGCTATAAATCTTCATGGAAGTAGACAGGCACATTTATCTCCTATGCAGTGGCTAGCAGATTGAAACTACCAACCCTTCAGTTAGCAGCCCAGTGCCTAACCAATGTACCACCAGGGATCCTACATTATTAATCACATAAACCAAAAAAAAACCTCATTGCTGTCAAGTTAGTTCTGAATTATAGTGACCCTGTGGGACAGAATTTCCAAGGCTGTAAATGTTATAGAAGCAGACTGCCACATCTTTCTTCTATGGAGCCAATGGGTGGGTTCAAACCACTAACCTTTTGGTTAGCAGCTGAGCGCCTTACCTACTGTGCTACCAGCATAATTTATTTTTACACAAGTACCACAAAATTGGAATTGACTCTATGGCACAGAACAACAACAAAAATAACCACAAAGGATTGGAACTATGAAGAGTCAGAGTAAATTCAGACAACTGCCAAATAATTCATTGTGCTCCTAGGATATACCTCAGAAGTATCTAACATAATGAAAGTTTTCATGTGTAGGGGACAAACTAAATGTCAGGCCACCACAGCATATATGTTATCTTAACCTAACATCACAACCAACATTTAGGCAAGTAGTTTCATCCCATTTTTATACATTAAATGAGTTAAAATTATCTGCCCAAGGCCACATAGCTGGCAAATGATAGAACAGTTATTCAGACTCAAGGTTTATCACTAAAGTTTAGTGAAAAGGTTTAATGACTAAACCATGGTGAAGGTTAAGTGCTTTCTCAAGTTTTTCTCACCTTCCTGTGTAGCCTCACACTGAGACTCTTCGGAGGAGATCACGGCAGAGCAGGTGTCTCTGTTTAGAGTCCATGAAGTTCACTGTAATGGGTGGCAGCACAAAATCACATGCTCTCTGACACTGCTAGAATCATCAAATATGCCTTCTCTTCATGTCAGGGTATGTGGTTTTCTTTTTCTTTTCTTCTTGTTTTCCTTTTGCTGTCTATAATTTCCTGTTTTCTTGAGCACTCTACATTGTGTGGATTGGACAACTCCTTAGTAAGAGATCTGTTTTGGTAGTAGTGGCTGTTGTGATGGTGATGATGGTAGTAATCATGGTCAATGCAATGGGGTTCTTCTGCTAGTTTTTGCTTTGTTTTTCGTGTTAAGCCTCTTAAGAATCTCAGATTCAAACTCTATGAGCTGTTGGTGGAAAAGTCCTATAAAACAAATTTCTCTGGAACTCTTAGTGATTGTAATCATTTATACATTTGTTGACCATGTTGTTGTTGTTATGTGTTGTCACATTGCACCCGACTCATAGCGACCCCTCCTTGACCATAAGCTGAGTAAAAGATTCTATATAAAATAGATGAGTTAAATACATTCCCTGACAAATAGATACATAAGGCAACAGTTTTAATCACTTTTGCTAGACTATAGAAGCTATTTCAAGATTATAGAAGCTACTTTCTCATCTGAATTATAGGCAAATGATAAACATTCCACCAGCCACTTCATTCCCACACTTCTCATTCTACCTCAGGCTATTCAGTTCCAAAGGAGAAAATTAAATCCTGTTAAAATTGAACATGGATTCATGAGAGCAGAAGCCTCAAACAATTTATTCATTGAAATAAGTGTCACCTTGGAAAAGTTTTTTTCTGGAGTTGTTCCACAATCTCTCCTGATAAACATGCTCTGACGGCAAAAACATGGTATAGGTCAGAAAGTCAATGTTGCCTGATCATCTATTTTACTTCACACATTAGAATTTTCCACTAGCAAGTGCTTAAGGTATAAAATTGGGGAGATCTATGATCTTTCTGAATATGTTTCATTTCCTACTGTTTTGTAATCCATCTAGGAAAGAACTATTAGATTTGGCTGAATATTTTTCCAAGGTCTTAATAGCCATTTTAGAAGACATTCATTCTGTTGGTTTTTGTTTGTATTTTTCAGCTTTCTTCTATTGTTATGCAGCATATTTAATTTTCATATAATTAAGCAACTTTGAAGCTGTTTTGTTCTTCTGCTCTTATTTCCTGAGAAGGGAAATTAGAGGAAGAGTGAGTGCTAACAGGTGCATCTTTAAATGTTCAGGAATCAAACATGTGTTGGAGGAAATGGCCCTGAATATTTAGGAAACATGTTGATGATAGTAGATGTATTTTTGAGCCATAGCTGTGACTTTGAAATTTTCTTCATGCTGCCTTGACAACCACCCAAACATGAGAATAACATTGTCAATATGAAAGTTTCAAGTGAGTAACCCAAGTGCTTAATGAGAGAAGTGAAATGATCGTTAAAAATAGGGACAGACTCAAGAGGACATTTAACTATTTTCATATAACTAGAGGCAGGAACCTTATATAATTATTATATTAACTTAGATGAATTGCTACTTGTCTTTAGAAGAGTTTAAATGGATAGATATAGTATCTATTTTGAGCATGTTAATAAGCAGAAATTATATACATTTCTCCATAATTCCTTAATACTTCTGATATTGCTTGATAAGTATTGATGGATTCTGAAATAGTATGCTAAAACCATTTGGAATTACTCAAGGTCTTTGCTCTTGCCATTCTGTCTAGACCCTAGAAGGCTTTCTCTCCAAAACCCAGACTCTGATTTTTTGTCTGGGAAAAGATAAAAGCATAAGACTTCAGACTGGAAATAGTACTCTGCAATTTTGTAATTAATTTTAGAGGGAGGGAAATGAGGTTATAAGTGGTAAAGAGATTTGCTTAAGGCCATGTAGCTACATGACACTGTTGTTATTGTTAGGTGCCCTCAAGTTGACTCCAACTCATACCAACCCTATTACAACAGAATGAAACGTTGCCCAGTCCTGCGCCTTCCTCAAAATCCTTGCTATAGCTGAGTCCATCATTGCAGCTACTGTGTCAATACAACTTGTTGAGGGCCTTCCCAAAAGAACCAGGTCTCTGGAGTCTGAAGCCAGCATTCTTCCCCTGAGCCTATGAAAACAGAGTCACTCTTGCCTCACAGTCTTCCATACAAATCTGTACATGGTCAGTCAAAAATAAATGTCTTCCTTCTCAACATCAAAGCAAGCTAGTCAGATAAAATAATTTAAAAAAAAATGGGCAGAAATATCAGGACTTCTGTCACTTTCTTGGAAATTGTAGGCCTCCTGCTTCTGATCCTAAGCACTCCTTCTGTGTCCTTCCTAGCCTACCTTTGAATTTGTCTAGAGGTAGAACTAACTTTGTCCTGTATCTTACATACATTGATTTTGTAAAATTGTGAAAATTGTATTTCATATCTAGCTAAAACATCATCTTACAAAATTTTATTGCATTTGAGATATTGATGGCCAGAGGGAAGTTATTAAGAAGTGAGAGTTATTATCTGAACATGAGTACAAAAATGAGTCATTATCCACTATGTTTTTCTAACAGTGTCACCAACAGATGAGCCAATGTGTTCACAAGTTTCAGTTATTTCACATCACACACTTTTCCCTTTGGAAAAGTGAGGGTTAAAAGAGTTTGAAAACCTTTGTTTCCTGACAGCTTCCCACTGGTTACCCAGAAAGGCAGACTCACAGAAGTCTGATCATGAATCCAATTTCTCCTCTCTGTAAAGTGAGTCTGTTGACAAATGTGACAATAAAACTTGGGCACATCAGAGAGAGAACAGGTGCCCATTTCAACTCTCTTACAGAGGGATCAAGAGGTAAAAATGAACAGCAGGTAAATTAAAAAAAAAAAAAAAAAAAATACCCACCAACACATAAACATCTTAGGCAAATCATAGGGTTGATAATTTAGCAATTTTTTTTTAAGGTTTCTACCTAATCTGTGTGTGTGTGTGTGTGTGTGTGTAATTCGAGTGAAAGCTTACAGAGCAAATTCACTTTCCATACAGCAGCTCACATACACTTTGTCTCATGACATCGACTACAATATACCACAATGCAACAACTCCCCTCCCACTTCCTCCCAATAGTTACCTCTTCCCTGTGTCTATCCCATGCACTCCTGCCCCCTGAGCTATATCCCTATGTATACACAACACTTCTATTCTCCCATGATTGTTCTCTCCAAAGAGTGCATCTACCTAGTGTAAATGTTTACCTCATATGCCTGTCTTTTGTTTGGCTGGAAGCCACAGGTATGGGTTCAATTCCAGACCTGAAGGGCAGCTAGGGGCCATAGTCTCAGTGGTTCCATCAGGCTCTATCAGACCAGCAAACCTGGTCTTTTTTTTTTTTTTTTCCAAATGATTTTGAGTTTTGTTCCACATTGTTCTCCCTCTCTATCCAGGATCTCCTACATATGTCTCCTTCCGAGTGGTTGACAGTGGTATCCAGGCACCATCTAGTTCTTCTGGTCTCATAGTCATGTAGGCTGAGGATTGCATGGTGTACCAGTTGCTTGGATTAATTTTTTCCATGAATCTTTGGTTTTCTTCATTCTCCTTTGCTCTATACAGGGAGAGACCCATTGTTGCATCTAGATGGCTGCTTGTAAGCTTTTTAGATACCAGTCACTACTCGCCAAAGTAGGAGGTGGAACGATGTTTTGTGTAGTATGTTATGCCAATTGAGCTTGATGTCCCCTGCGACTATGGTCCTAATCCCACAGGTCCAACTACTCATTCCTTCTGGTTAGCTGGCTGTGGCCAATAAGTGACTACAATCTTGTCCCTTGTAAGCTCTACTATACACCTGTGAATTCTAACAGAACATAGCAATATCTTTATAGAAACATTTTTTGCCAACTCTATACATGGTCTTGGGCACACTCCCCCTGCATAGACATACCTAATAATTCAACCTGTCCACCCATCTATCCACCCGTATATCCATGTTTGCCTTCACTGACAACGCAGTAGTGTATGTGCAAAAGGGTTCATCTTTGTTGTCTATACCTCCCATGTACCTCTCTATAACTTCCTCTTCCTCAATAATATAGCAAATTTTTATAATGGGTTTTTCTTCTGGAACTTTTCTGTCCTATCATCTTTACTTATTCATCATCCCTTTATTCTTACTTGATCCACCTATGACCTTTCATCATCATTGCTGACTTAGTATCTTCAATATTGCATTAGAATTTTGGTTCTTTCCTACTTCCACTCAAGGTAATTGATTTCAAATTATAACAAAGTGCAACGAAAAAGCAGCCACAACTTGGAGTTGAAGCTCAGCTCTGACACTAAGTGTATAATCAAAATTAATTACTCATCATTTCTGAGCTTTATTATATTCATCTATAAAATGGGTATAATACTTACCTCATGGAGTGTGTATGTAGATTACACGGGTAATGCCCAAAAACACTTAGCATGATACCTGACACATGAAAGGACTCATTAAATTATATCTATTATTTTACAAATAGCAATAAAATATTCCTTGATTTTCCTCACTATATTTGTCTCTACATCTCCTTATACTTTTTATTACCTGTACAAGTGTTGATTAAGAACTATAATTTTAATTGTGTACATTGTCATATTCCTTTAAACATCTGATGAAGGATATATTATTATGAGAAATGAGTTAGAACATTCAAAAACTATTTCTTGAGCTATGGAGATAGGACAAAACTGTATATCAGGCACTGAAAATCCCACAGCAAATTATAAACCCCAATCCTTGTCTTTCTGAGAATATCTGATTTTTGAAAATCTTACAATCCAATTGTAAAGACATGAGACATTAATAAGAGTTGGAGATTTCTTAAAAGACAAGAGCTATATTGAACATCTCTAGACATAAATATATACATTTAACCAAGATTCTATGTATATGTGGTGTTGTTGTTGTTGTTGTTAAGTGCCATCGAGTCGTTTCTGACTCATAGCGACGCCATGCACAGCAGAACGAAACACTGCCTGATCCCGCGCCAGCCCCACAATTCCTGCTATACTTGAGCCCATCATCGCAGCCACCGTGTCAATCCATCTCATTGAAGGCCTCCCCCTCTTTCGTCAACCCTCCACCCTACCAAGCATGACATCCTTCTCCAGGGAATGGTCCCTTCTTACAACATGACCAAAATAGGTGAAACGAAGTCTGGCCATTCTTGCTTCCAAGGAGCATTCTGGCTGCACTTCCTCCAGGACAGATCTGCTAGTTCTTTTAGCAGTCCATGGTACTTTCAGCATTCTCCACCAGCACAACTCAAAAGCATCAACTCTTCTTCGGTCTTCCTTATTCATTGTCCAACTCTCACACGCATACGAGGTGATTGAAAATATCATGGCTTGTGTCAGGCACACCTTAGTCCTCAAGGAGATATCCTTGCTCCTCAGCACTTGAAATAGTGTCTTCGCAGTTGACTTCCCCAACGCTACACGTAGTCTAATGTCCTGACTGCTGCTTCTGTTGGCATCGATTGTAGAACCAAGCAACGTGAATTCTTTGACAACGTCAATCTTCTCTCATTTATTGTGATGCTGCTCATTGGTCCAGTTGTGAGGATTTTTGTTTTCTTTATATTGAGATGTAATCCATACTGGATTCTTCATCAGTAGGTGCCTTAAGTCATCCTCACTTTCAGCAAGCAAAGTTGTATCGTCTACATATCTCAGGTTGTTAATGATTCTTCCTCCAATCCTGACACCACGTTTTTCTTCATACAGTCCAGCTTCTCGGATTATTTGCTCAGCATATAGATTGAATAAGTGTGGAGAAAGGATACAACCCTGACACACTCCCTTCTTGATTTTAAACCATGTAGTGTCCCCTTGTTCTGTTCGAACGACAGCCTCCTGGTCAAGGCACAGATTCCTCATGAGTACAATCAAGTGCTCGGGAATTCCCATTCTTCTCAATGTTATCCATAATTTGTCATGATCCACACAATCAAATGCCTTTGCATAGTCAATAAAACACAAGTAAACATCTTTGTGGTATTCTTTGCCATGAGCCAAGATCCATCTGACAACAGCTATGATATCCCTTGTTCCATGTCCTCTTCTGAATCCAGCTTGAACCTCTGGAAGTTCTCTGTCAATATACTGCTGCAAACGTTTCTGAATTATCTTCAGTAAGATCTTACTTGCGTGCGATATTAATGATATTGTTCTATAATTTCTACATTCTGTGGGATCACCTTTCTTTGGAATGGGCACAAATATGGATCTCTTCCAGTCAGTTGGCCAGGTAGCTGTCTTCCAAATCTCTTGGCATAACTGAGTGAGTGCCTCCAATGGGGCATCTGTTTGTTGAAATATCTCAATCGGTATGCCATCAATTCCCGGAGCCTTGTTCTTCGCCAGTTCTTTCATTGCAGCTTTAGCTTCTTCCTTCATTACCATTGGTTCTAGATCATATGCCACTTCCTGAAATGGATGAAGATCGATCAGTTCTTTTTGGTACAGTGACTCTGTATTCCTGCCATCTTCTCTGGATGTTTCCTGCATCATTCAGTAGTTTGCCCATAGAATCTCTCAATATTGCAACTCGAGGCTTCAATTTTTTCTTCAGTTCTTTCAGTTTGAGAAATGCCGAGCATGTTCTTCCCTTTTGGTTTTCCAACTCCAGGTCTTTGCACATTTCATTATAGTAATTGGCTTTGTCTGCTTGAGCTGCTCTTTGAAATCTTCTGTTCAGCCCTTTTACCTTTTCATTTCTTCCATTTGCTTTAGTTATTCTCTGCTCAAGGGCAAGGTTCAGAGTCTCTTCTGTCATCCACTTTGGTCTTCTCTTCTTTTCTTGTCTTTTTAGTGATCTCTTGCTTTCTTCATGGATAATGTTCTTGATATCTTCCCATAATTCATCTGGCTTTCAGTCATTGGTGTTCAATGCATCAAATCTATTCTTTAGATGATCTCTAAATTCAGGAGGAATATATTCAAGATCATACTTTGGCTCTCTTGGACTTGTTTTAATAGTCTTTAACTTCAAGTTATGTATATAGTAGATGATAAATAAATGTATACAAAATGCAAGATTAAGTAATAAAATGAAGGTAAGTGTGACAACAGCTCAAAGAAGAGATCAGTGAAGCCTGGAATAGCTAACAAAGGTTTCAGAAAGGAGACTGTAGAGAACAGAAGGATGGATAAAATTTATAAAAGTAGAGAATGTGTGGACAGGGCACTTCAGATAAGGAGATGGCATTAGCTGAGGCTTACAAGTGGGAATGAGAATGTCATATTGAGAATGTGAGTAGGCAGTGAGATGTCAACAGAATTGCCACCAAAGCCTTTCGGGAATTAAAGCCCCTAGTAGTTTATATCCTGCCTCCACAGTGGTCCCTAATTCAATAAATCCTTAATGAGTGCTTTAAATCATAAATTCTGCCCTCTTAAAAATCACTTAGGGAACTCTAAAAAGTTTGGTGCCCAAGCCTCACCACCAGAGATTCTCATTTAATCGGTACAGAAAAAACCCCCAGTGATTCTAATAAACTGTCAATTAACAAGCAGCATTTTGGAAGGTAGCAAGGGGGGTTGGGGCAGGAGGAAGAAATGCCATATGCAAGGTACCATCAAGCATATGAGCACATGAAAAGTGGCAGACAAGCCCATGGAGTAGATCTGAGCACATAGCTGTCCAGCAGAGAGAGCTTTATTTGACAGATTGAAAAAGCAGAGTCCCAACATTGTATAGCAGGAACAATTAAGGGAAGTAGTAGCAATGGTATTTGAACTGGTATGGTGCAGCTGTAGCACTTGTATTATGCCACTAAATCTGAAGATTTGGGAAAAAATATCTTAGCTGCTATCCCCTGGCATATTGCGTATGCTTTAAGTTCAAATCTACTCAAGCTTTCTGAGATGACCTATAAATTATTTCCAATTTCAAATATGGCCACCAGCAATCTACAACAGATATTTGTATCTCTTTAGCTAACCATCATCTGAACTCATCTCCTAGCCTTGAAGAACTTTCCACTGTATATTCTTGTCAGGCTCTCACTACAGAAACCAAAAATTCAGATAATGATTTTTTTTTGCCTGTAGGGCAAAGGTACAAAACCTTGCCTTAGCCAATCATTTGTTGTCACATGGCACTTTGATTCTGCAGTGAATGACTAAAAGGAACAGAGGTAGCAGAGGATTCACTCAGGTGATGACAGGGGCAGCAACCACAAGGGCTTCAATGACAGTGGTCATGTCTAATGTCCACAGGCAATGACAGCAGGGTTCTCACTAGAATATTCTTAGGGAGCAATATGAGCTCAAGTCCTCCTCCTTGATTACCCTTGATGTCAACCCATTTTTAGATCTAAGATATCTCACCTTTGCAATATTATCTCAACTCCTTTTTCTGATGAAATAAACAAAAGTCTATTTCAGGAGTCTACAGTTATGAAGCCTTTTTATCAATCCATTATTAAACCTGAAGTCAGACAAAGTATGTTGTTATTATTAGGTGCTGTGAAGTCAGTTCTGACTCATAGCAACCCTATTTATGTACAACATAATGAAACACTGCCCAGTCCTGCACCTTCTTCACAATTGTTTTCATGTTTGAATCCACTGATGCACACATTGTGTGAATCCATCTCATTGAGGGTCTTCTTTTTCTCCCACGTTCTGGTATAGCAAGCATAATGTCCTTCCATAGAGACTGGTCTCTCTTGACAACATGTCCAATTTATGTGAGACATAATCACCACCCTTGCTTCTAAGAACAAATCATATGATTCCAGAAAACAGACACTTCAGTGCCTTTGACCATGTGAGAATCAAATATGAATTCTATCATAACACTTAAGTAATGATGAGACAATTTCTTTTTCAAAAAACATGCCCTCTTGAAGGCTCAGTCTTTACAAATGCCTACAGTGTAGACATAGAGACTTCCATGGGCATGAATCTTGTTATGCTACATACAGGTCATTTAGCCAAATTGCTTCTGATATTTGAAATGTACAGATTGCCTTTGTCAAAGGACCTGTTGGCATGAGAATGCATATTTAAGGCTTATTAAATATGCTAGTTACATAGGATGGAACGATGTAATTGTTCTAGCTGAACATAGAAGCACAGAGATGAATTTGAATGTAATGCTCCAGAGGAATTAGTCCAATTTCTTGAATATAGTACATGACCTGTGGAATCACAATCCATCTCTACCTACTTTTAAAAGAAAATCTTTATTAGTTATAGTTAAATAGACCTCTTCTTACTGAAAGTCTTATGCATAGAAAGACTTGGAACCATTTTAAATTGCCCTTTACCTTAAATTCATAGGAACCCAGTGAGGTGGGCAATTTTTAATTCTTTTGTTATTTTCACTGTAACCATTCAGATAAGGGAAACTAATCAGTGCAATTCTACAGTGAGTCTTATGATGGATTTTCTGTTACTAATAAAATGTGCTGTCAAGCTATTTTGGCAGTTCTGTTTCATTAAAGGTCATCCAGAAAGTGGCACAGTGACAACTACTTGCCCAGTATTACTGCACCATTTTCAGTGTATTTAGTACAGTGACACCTGGTGGCCAGTATAGGTCCCTGCACTCATGAGGTAAGTAAATTGTGTGTGTGTGCATGTGTGCGTTTGTGTGTTTTGTGTGTGTGTGAAGAGCTGTGGCAGTGCAGTGCTTAAAGCATTTGGCTGCACACCAAAAGGTTAGTGGCAGTTGGAACCCACCAGCTGCTCCTTGGCAGAAAGATGAGGCAGTCTCCTTCCCTAAAGATTTACAGCTGTGGAAACCCTGTGAGGTCGTTCTATTCTGCCCTATAGGGCCACTATGAGTTGGAATTGAGTTAATAGCAGTGTTTTTGTTTGGGGGTGGGAGTGCGTGGGCAAACACATGTGCATGCATGTGTGAAAGCATGCACATGTGTGAGAGTGTATGTAAAATGTAACAAAGAAGACTAAGAGAAACATGGGAAGTCAAAGACAGATGCAAGCTCTGAGACAAATCTCCAGTCACTTAACCTCTTTGGTTCCTAATGTATCTTTTATTCCCTATGGCCCCCAAACTGGGATATGGCCTTAATAAACCAGTTGCTCTGGAGTCAATTCTAACTCATGGCAACCCCATGTGCGTCAGAGTAGAACTCTGCTCCGTGGGGTTTTCAATGGCTGATTTTTCAGAACTAGATTGTCATGTGTTTCTTCTGAGTTACTTCTGGGTAGACTCAAACACCCAAGTTTGCAAAATAAAATATTTATCAGAAAAAGTGCAGGAGATTCTAGCAAATCTATTTGTTTGCTTGTTTATTAAAAAGAAGATGCAACTGGTGGTGGAATATCTCCTATGTGTGGAGGAAAAAAAGAAAACCTAGGCAAGTGAAAAATCAGTGTGTGCTTGGAGTTCTATCAGGGTGAAGGTCATGTTCACATGG
Organism: Orycteropus afer afer; assembly: GCF_000298275.1. Taxonomy (NCBI): domain Eukaryota; kingdom Metazoa; phylum Chordata; class Mammalia; order Tubulidentata; family Orycteropodidae; genus Orycteropus; species Orycteropus afer. The sequence continues at coordinate 1,670,583 of NW_006921787.1, read as the reverse complement.
CTGTGTTTACCCTCCTCTCTCTTTTGGTGTACCAGATCAGAATATCTGAGTATTCTTCAAGCTTATTATGTTGATTTAGATTTGAATGAACAAATAAGGATTTTTTCAAATATTAAAAAAAAAAAAAAAAAAAAACAGAGCCATAACTATGACTGCCACTCATGCTAAAAGCAAAGACACCAGTCACAGCTGAGGGAAACTACTTTGGGCTCACAGGGGACATGAGCATATCTAGAAGTGTGGGACTCTATTACAAGTAGAGAAGAACTGAAAAGTAATCTCCCAGGTTGTTGTTGCTGCATGCCATTAGCCAATTCTCACTCATAGCAACCCTATGTGACAGAGTAGCCCTGACCCACAGTGTTTCCTAGGCTGTAATCTTTATGGGAACTTTGCCAGGTCATTTCATCCATGGAGCCACTGGTGAATTCAAACCACCAGCATTTTGGTGAACAGCTGAGTGCTTAACAATTGTGCCACCAGGCTTTCTCCTCTCCAAGATTAAAAAACCAAAACCAAACCCACTCATATCATGTTGGTTTTAACTCATAGCGACCCTCATTGGGTTTCCAAGGCTGCAAATCTTTATGGAAGTAGATTGCCTCATCTTCCTCCCCAGGAACAGCTGGTGGGCTTGAACTGCCAACCTTCTGGTTAGCAACCAAATGCCCACTACACCACCAAAGCTCCTTCTCCAAGATTAGGGCTGATGATTTTAGAATATAATCAATAGGTATCCACAGTAAAGTTACCAAATTGAACCATTCTGAGGAGAATTTCTTTTAAAATTTGCATTAAGACAGTCTTCTTTACTGTTTAATGTTTATGTTTGGCTGCTTTAATCAAAAGATCCATTCTTTAGAAGAAAAATAATGACTGTATACTAACCTACATGCCCTTTGGTTATAATTATAGCTGAAGCTGAAGTCTGCTTCATAGCTCATAGGAGATTTTCATATTTCATGAGTATTGGATAAAATTATGTAGAGTGAATGAATAAATGAATGAACAAATGACCATTGCAATTACTGATACTCAAAAGGCAAAATATTTAGTAGGATCATATCTTAAATGGAATTACGTAAGAACATATGAGCTGTTTCCTGACAGCTGAATTTGAAAACTCTGCAGTTAAAGAACTAAGAAACATTTAAAATAAGGATCCTAGAAAGTATACAACTTAGCATGGTCAAGTCTCAATTCTCCTAAGGTAATCATCTGCCCCATAGTTTATCTACAGAAAATCTTAACCTTCAACTTCTTAAGAATCTAATTAAGCAGAACAGAAGAAATTTCTTTGTTGCGACTACTCACAATCTTGTGTTTGCATTTTCTTCTCCATGCATTCTTTAGTCCAATAAATGATCTTTCAACCCAAAACACTTAATTACTTAATTATCTCCTCAAAACATGGAGATGTATGTACTAGAAATTCACTTAAAAGAGAAATGAGGGCGAGGAGAGGAGTGAGTAGTGAGGAGATTGGCAGAGCTTACAGCTTTACCTCAGTCAGAAAATTGATACTATTTCCTGGATAAAGTAGAAGCCAGGAAAAGTTTAAATTGATGAAAATGGTGAGTAAACTGGACAACTTTCAACTTCCTTTATGTCAGAGTTCCATAATACAGCTTCATTATTTTTCCAGATTTATGTGCTATCCCACAGCAGCAATGTTACAGTAAAATAAAAGCAAAAAGAATTTCTTCTAAAAGTATTTTAACTCCTCTCAGACTCCTGAGTGCCATTGAGCTATTTCAACAAACAGATGCCCTGCTGGAGGTACTCACTCGGTTAGGCCAAGAAATTTGGAAGAGAGCTACCTGGCCAACTGACTGGAAGAGATCCATATTTGTACCCATTCCAAAGAAAGGTGATCCCACGGAATGTGGAAATTATCAAACAATACCATTAATATCTCATGCAAGTAAGATCTTACTGAAGATAATTCATAAACGGTTGCAGAAGTATATTGAGAGAGAAATTCCAGAGGTGCAAGCTGGATTCAGAAAAGGACGTAGAACAAGGGATATCATAGCTGCTGTCAGATGGATCTTGGCTCAAGGCAAAGAATACCAGAAAGATGTTTACTTATGTTTTATTGACTATGCAAACACATTTGATTGTGTGGATCATGACAAATTATGGATAACATTGAGAAGATTGGGAATTCCCGAACACTTAATTGTGCTCATGAGGAATCTGTACGTTGACCAGGCGGCTGTCGTTCGAACAGAACAAGGGGACACTACATGGTTTAAAATCAAAAAGGGAGTGTGTCAGGGTTGTATCCTTTCCCCATACTTATTCAATCTATATGCTGAGCAAATAATCTGAGAAGCTGGACTATATGAAGAAAAACGTGGCATCAGGATTAGAGGAAGAATCATTAACAACCTGAAATATGCTGACGATACAGCTTTGCTTGCTGAAACTGAGGATGAATTGAGGCCTTACTGATGAAGGTTGAAGAATACAGTCTGCAGTATGGATTACATCTCAATATAAAGAAAACAAAAATCCTCACAACTGGACCAATGAGCAGCATCACAATAAATGGAGAGAAGATTGAGGTTGTTGAATAATTCACATTGCTTGGTTCTACAATTGATGCCAGTGGAAGTAGCAGTCAAGACATTAGACAACGTGTAGCACTGGGCAGTTCAGCTGCAAAGGAACTCTTTCTAGTGCTGAGGAGCAAGGATGTCTCCTTGAGGACTAAGGTGCGCCTGATACAAGCCATGATATTTTCAATTGCCTCTTATGCATATGAGAGCTGGACAATGAATAAGGAAGACCGAAGAAGAGTTGATAATTTTGAGTTGTGGTGTTGGCAAAGAATGCTGAAAGTGCCATGGACTGCTAAAAGAACTAACAGCTCTGTCCTGGAGGAAGTGCTCCTTGGAAGCAAGTATGGCCAGACCATTCTCACCTACTTTGGTCATTTGCCAGAAGGTACCATTCCCTGAGAAGGATGTCATGCTTGGTAAGGTGGAAGGTCAACAAAAGAGGGGAAGGCCTTTGACTAGATGGATTGACATGGTGGCTGCAACAATGGGCTCAAGTATAGCAGGGATCATAGAGCTGGCGCGGGATCGGGTGGTGTTTTGTTCTGCTGTTGGAAATGACTCGACAGCACCTAACAACAACTGGGACTCTTATGTTGATTAGCTCCATAGTGGCTTTACAACATTAACATATATAATTTATTCATTTGATGACCATTGATATTTCTTTTCCTTAAGCAACTATTATGTGAAAGCACTGAGTTAACATAAATAGACCCTATCTCTGGTAGCACAGTGCCTAAGGCACTTGACTGCTAACCAGAAAGCTGGTGGTTCAAACCTGCCAGCCACTCCTTGAAAAGAAGATGGGGCAATCTACTTCCATAGTGATACTGCCTCGGAAACCCAAGGAGGGGTCGACTATGAGTCAGGTCCAACTAGATGGCACATAACAATAAAAACAATCAGTTCTTTAACTGCAGATTAAAATACTTAGATGTTTTAAAACGAAGAAAAGGAGCTACTCATATAACCCTATACAGAGAACAAATCTCGTTTGGGGAATGTAGTTACCTTAGATCTACAACTTGTTGAGGCATGGTCATGAAGAGCAAAGGAGAAAAAGAATGCATCCATCTGCTCTAATACCTAAATAAACCCTGGCAATCAATGGCATGACAGATGTATTAGCACACCATATACATTATTCAGATACTGAGCTGCTGACTTAATTACCAACCACATAAACCCAAAATACTCCCGGAATTCCAAAAATATATTTGTTCCCTCTCAGAGCATTATAAGAACCTAGAACATGACCAGATGAGTGCAGAAACACAGCCCAGAATGGGACAAACAGGGAATATATAGAATGTACTATCAAACCCACCAGGTCAAAAAGAAACCTGTGGGGCAGATGTGAGGGCGGATCCTGAAAAGATGTGTGATCTATCAGGTAGAACATAATATTTATGTGATACAAGTGTTAGTGTCAGACAGACTTGGTTCAATCTTTTACATGATATATACTATGTGTTACTCAACCATACTGCATGACCACATAAGTATGTAGGCTTTAGAATCAAGAGAACTCAGATCAAATAAACTCTGTCACTTAATATGTATGTTACTAAACTTTGAGTTTCCTCATCTATAAACTGTTGTTGTTGTTACATGCCGTCGAATCGGACCTGACTCATAGAGACCCTTTCTTGGATTTCCAAAATGGTATTACTATGGAAGTAGATTGCCCAGACTTCCTTCCCAGGAGTGACTGGTGGGTTTGAACTGCCAGCCTTCTGGTTAGCAGTCAAGTGCCTTAGGCACTACATTACCAGAGCTCCTGGAAAATCCTTAGTACAGTGCTCATGAAACCAATATATGATTATTAAAATACATTCAATAATAATATTCAAATGGATATTCTACTACTGTGGTCTGTCAGGCAGTGTACTGAAATTTGGGAGATGCAAGTGAAGAGAAATATTGAAACAAATACTATCCAGCATAAAAATGTCTGTTCACGGGATCTGTTCACAGAGGAATGCAGACTCTGAACTTCAGTTCAGGTAAAAGATCCATCCCTGAACATGAATTACAAAGAGAGGGAAAGAAAAGTATCTGGGAAAATCAAAAATACTACTAAAGAAACTAAGATAGTTTGTGGGTTAACAAAATTGGGCCAAGCACAGAGAAACAGACAGGAATCCAGTTATCCGAATTGAGATACACGGAAACAGGACCAAAAAACTAGATGATCTTGTCTCTTAGTGGAGTTCTGAGTGCTGTGGCCTAGCAGTTGAGATGATGTGATGCTCAGAAAGGCTTTGGAACCTTTCTTCACAATTGCCTGATTTCTTAAATACAGAGAAAGGAAGAGCTGAGGGGACAGAGAACCTGACAGATCCAGCAGGTACATAGAAGGTATATTCCTTTAAAAAGTTTGGAGCAGTTTTCTTTACCTACTGCCTCTAAATTGTCACCATTTCACTAGAGATTAGAAACAATTAACACCAATCCAGGGCAACTCATTCATGGGTCTGATAGTCTTGGACTTGTTTGCCCACACACATCCATTCCTGACCCTTCTCATGAAAGGCTTCCCTGCAGGCTGCATCTCTCCAGTACCCTTCTCTGCTGGGTTTAGTAACTTGAAGACATGAGCCATTTGTTCTCTGCTTCATTCAGCTGGATCGTTTTCTCCATGATCTCAACTCTCACAGTCCTGCTTTCCACTCTGAGCTTCAAATTCCAGCCTATGGGGCCAGTAACACCTCTTCATTTTGTCCCTTGAGCCTAGGCCTTCTACTGTTGCTAATCCTCAGGCTATCTCATAACCCTTGCTCAGTTTCTTGAGTCTTCATCTTCTATATAACAAATCCCCTACATTAAATTTCCTTTGTTTCAAATGGTTGTTTTCATGGTTGTATTCTGACTTTTACTGTGTGAATTACTATTTTCTGTAAAACTCATACCTCATTCACATAGTTAGTTACTCATTGCGGTGTAGTAAATTACTTAGTGTGGCTTTTCTACCCATAAGTCTTTGTAAATTCCAAGGTGGGATTTTCTATGAGCAACTGTGGAGCTCCTGATTGCTGAAGTTGTCCACCTGGAGTATTTCTGTTGGGAGTGGCACAAAACAACGTTCTGGGAGGTGCCCACTCTCTCTCATGTGCTTAGAGTTCTGATGCTATGATTGGCTAGTTGGACCACCCTTCCGGGCCCAAAAGGAGGCCTCCTGGAGGCAGAACTCTCTCTCTGACTGCTGGTGGAGGAAGACATGCTGCCGAAAGAGACACGCGCTCCTGAGCGAGACACGTGCCGCTGGGAAAGAGACTGTGAGAGACTGTTGGCTGAGGGATGGTGGGCTAGAGAGAGAGACTGAGCATTTTTCCTGGACTCAAATTGTAGCTTGGTGCTTCCCTAATAAACCTCTTAATCTGTGAGTTCTGTGTGGCCACTGCAGCAAATTATCAAACCCAGGAGAGAGGTGGTGGGTGCTCTGGGAGGAACGGTTGGAGAAAGGGCTGGAGGAAGGCAGCATGTCTGGCCTTGCAGTAATAGGCCTTGGGTTACTGCTGGTAACCCTGTCTTCCTCTTGTGGGATTAGAGGAGGTCAGAACATGTGGCCTCCTTGCTGTTTTTGCACTTATTAATCAACAACTCTAATGATATTAGCAATGATTTTGAAACAGAATGTTTTGGTTACCTAGTGCCACTCTAACAGAAATATACCACAAGTGGGATGGCTTAACAAACAGTTTAGTCTTACAATTCAGAGGTTGTAAATGCAAATTTGAAGTGCCAGGCTCTAGGGGCTGAGTGAAATCTCCTCAACTCTGGGCTTCAGCTCTGCCTCCTGGCTCCTGGCCCACTAAAGCTGGAGGCTTTTCTTCACTCAGCTGCTGGCTGCTGATGCTGACGAACCCAAGGTCAACAAGTAACAAGGCACAGTCCCGATATTACCACACCACATGGCAGGCCACTAATTTAAGTCCATTAAAAGTCCCAAGATTGGCAGAGCATGGCAGGCTGCTGAACAACAGCTTGGCTGCATGCAGGTTCAAGCATGCCATGAACTACAGATCATTCCCTAAGTTGCTTGTTATATATGGGAAGCAGACTGCATCCCTAAAGCAGCTACTCAGCTGCTTGTGGTAAATCCCACCATGGAGTTGATTGCCAGTCTCATTGTGGGGAATAACTACCACCAGCTGCCCAGCTACTAAATCAGGCCCAGCTGAGTTGACACACAACCTTAACTGCCACACAGGAGAAGATAGTATTTTCTACAAAAAGAAATAGATGGGCAATAAAATAAGGGCAGCATAAAATATCCCAATTAAATTTGAGTCAAGCTACTTTCAACAAGATCCCCCTATTATACTCTGAAGGAAGTTGACTGACTGCTTTGGCACATCCCCCAGAGTCATTAGGGTCATTGGATTACTTTCATAAATTGAAAAGGTCCTTTATCAAAAGGGAAATACTCCCATGATCAGAATGATAATAATGATCCTGAAGTCAAATATACTTAGCCCATTATGGGTGGTCTATTAATAGTTGAATAATAAGAGCCCAAAAGAGCAAAAATTTGATTGTGAAACTTTAAAGAGAATAATTGTGTCTTGTAATGATAACCATTGGAATTGAAAATCACTTTAAAAGAATATCTTATTCAGCCCTCTGACATTTTATAGATAAGATAACTGAGGGTCAGAGAGACGATGTGACTTATTGAAACTCATGTAGTACTAATAGAAGAAAATCTCTGTGTCCAGATGGATCCTGTGGGAGTGCCAACTGGTCTGCATGAAGAATACAGTGCCAGGATAAGTCAGATGACAGATAAATACCCTGAGCAGCCAATGGGTTAGACTAACTAAAACGAAAGTTTGAATCAAACTCCTAGAAGTAAAAATAATAATAAAAGATTATATGTATGTGTGTGTGTGTGTGTATATATACACACACACACACACACATATAAAAGCAGTGGGTGGGGTCTAATGGATGAATCATAGGGATATCAAGGTAATTGTTTCATTTGCAATTCCTAGTTGTTTCATTTACACTTACACCCACTCCTCACTTATTGACATGGTTAGTTTCCAAAGACCAGGTCATTATGAGAAAATCAACATTATGTAAAAATTGAAGATGACCACATCAGATGATAAAATGGAGGATGACTACGTCATTACATAACTGCTAAATCACTGTGAATCATGGCCCGGTCAAATTGACACATGGTCTTAGCCATCACAGCCAGCATCACTCTCACCTCACACTGCAGTATGACAGACATACATCATTAATGTGCAAAATAGTCAGAAGTAGATTTTTAACTATTTTTGTTAAGTATTAAATGTTGGACAATGAGATAGTCAATAAGTGAAGAGTATGTTCACTTTAGTTTAAGTTAGGTTAGGATAGGATAGTTTAATGTAGTTGGTTAAATTTAGGCTCCTTTGTCCTCCAGTCTTGTGGTTTCCTTTTCTTACCATAAAAAATTGCCACAAATTAATTGCACATGCTTATTCTCTTACAGTTCTGGTACTCAGAACTCTGGAACGTGTTTCAGTGGGCCAAAATCAAGCACAGGACTGGGGTCCCTCAGGGGTGAATCTATTTCCTGGCTCTAGTGGTACAGTGCCTAAGGGACTTGACTGTTAACTAGAAAGCTGGTGGTTCAAACTCACCAGCCACTCCTCAGAAGGAATGTACCACCTCGGACACTCAAGTCAGATCCACTTGAGGGTAATGAATTTAGAGCTGCATTACTTGTATTCTTTAGCTCTTAGCTGCAATGCTCCAAACTCCTCTGCATTGTTACCTTGCCTTTTCATCTGTCATAAAATTTCCTTCTCCCTCCCTGTTAGAAAGACACTTATGACTCCATTCAACGCCCACCCAGATAATCTACAATAATTTCTCCATTTCAAGATCCTTCATTGAAGCACATCTACAAAGACCCTTTTGCAAAAACCGTATCAAGTAACACTCATAGGCTACAGGGATTTGAACTTAGATATTTTGTGAGACTTTATTCCCTCTACCATATCCAACCCCGTAAGTGAATTACATATTCTTAGATGTTAAATGATTTCTCCTGAAAGTCAGCTGGGATTTTTTGACATATGTTTGCTGAACGAAAGATTCTATACCTCTTGAAGTAGTCACACCAGTCTCCTAGCAGTAAGCATTCTATTACATAGTCTGAAAGACATGGCATTTTCTAATGCTTTAAATTGTTTTGCCTGGTAGGTGACAGACAAAACTTTTCCACATATTTCTAAGATAAAAAGATTGTATTAAGTTGCAAATGCCTTAACTTTTTGGAGAAGAATTGGCATATCAACTGATTGTCGTTATACAAAAAATAACAAAAGGGAGTCCTTTTTCCACTAAGTGTTTGCTTTTTACATTCCAAAGGTCTATTTCTTTGCTTTTCTGAATGCATAATAACTTTTTATTCAGTGCTGCATCAAAGTGTATTTTTTAAGTCATTTAAAGCAACAGCCTAGAATCCTAATTTAAGTTAAAATTCAATTGTATGTGATGCTACCAATTGGAATCAATCAACTGAGGTGACAATCATATGAACAGATACTTTTTCACAATGTCTAAGTTGCCATATGCAGACTCAGTGACAACTAAATCCAAATTTGCTTCTCTGCCTGAAGGCCAGTACATTTCTTTTGATTTTGATTGTAAAATGCCTTCCAATTGCAGAAACTTTAACATGTGAAGCAATGATGATCTTAGAAAACAAAAATATGATAATTAAATTGGACAGGTTTTTCTCTGTTTTTACATTTGTATGATCTCATAAAATCACAGCTAGCTTAACTCTGCCATATTCCAAACTGAATTTGCATGGCCTTTGTGGCTGATTTGTGTTTTATGGTAAGGGTAACATGATTTGATAAAGTCACCCTGCTATAAAGTTATTTCCTAAAAATTTCACTAATTCTAAATTTCTGCTTAAATTCATTTTTGTTGAGGCACAAGTTTTTTTCTATCATTTCATATTACAAAGTCAAAGTCCTTTCAATCTGCATAGAACATTACCTCTGAACAATAAAAATGTCACAATTTTCTCAGCATCATAAATATCACAAGGTATTCACACTTTAAAATTCAAATCAATGATATAAAGCTTAGAATAATATATTTCACATGTTACATTGGAAAGCCATTTCTACAAATAGAACTGATCTGTGATCCCACGAGTTATATAATGACATCCTTTATATTCACTCACTCATTTATTTATGCATTAATTTCTCATTTAATGAATATCTATTTAATAAGCATCTATTCCAAGCATGTCCAGAGAAATGAGAGATTAAGAATTCAAGATAAATAAGAAACTGGAATTTCCATCTACTCAGGAAGAAAAGAATCAAGCAAGTATTACCATGGAGCTCTTAGGAGTTCTAGTGGTACAGTGGTTGGTGGTTTGAATCCACTAGCCACTCCATGGAAGAAAGATGAGGCAGTCTGTTTCTGTAAAAATTTACTGCCTTAGAAGTATCAGGTCTCTATGAGTTGGAATTGACTCGATGGCAGTGGGATTGGTGTTGTTGTTGTTGTCATTGTTATGTGCCGTCGAGTCGGACCTGACTCATAGCGACCCCTCCTTGGGTTTCCAAGGCAGTATCACTACAGAAGTAGATTGCCCAATCTTCCTTCCGAGGAGTGGCTGATGGGTTTGAACCGCCAGCCTTCTGATTAGCAGTCGAATGGGTTTGGTAGAGAGGTGTTATCTCTCTTGAAAGCACTGTGGGATATAGGGTCGAGTTACTTAATCCATCTTGAAAATTCAGTGAACAGTTCAAAAGAGAAGAAATGTTTTAAGTGGATCAGATTAAATCAATATAAAGTTATCAAATGGAGAAAAGGCATTAATGTGTGTATATTGCATTTCTATTAGTAAGAAGCCATATGCTGGTAGGAAGACATTTATCCCAGAAATCAGATGACCTGTACTCTATGCCCCATTCTGCCACTCTGTGTCCATAGGTACTTCATTTGCCCTCTCTGCATCTCTGTTTTAGAGTGAACAATCAGTAAAGTGCATTTTATGTCAAAAATTACATGATTCACACATTCCAATTAGAATTAGTTCTCACTCATGCCATCCTTGTGATGCTTTCAACACGGCCGACTAATCATATAGAGAATGACAAGCATTGAAACACTGATCAAAAAGGTGATAATACTCACTGTATCATTTTCTTTATGACAGGGATGTACAGTAGATTGATCAGATTGATCACTGGTCTTGGGACTATTAACTGGAAAAAAAAAAAAAAGTTGCTATAGAGTTAACTTCTACTCCTGGTGACCTCATGTGTTTCAGAGTAGAACTATGCTCCACAGGGTTTTCATTGTCTAATGTTTCAGATTAGGAGCTCTGGTAGCATAGTGGCTAAAGCACTTGACTGCTAACCAGAAGGCTGGCGGTTCAAACCCACCAGCCACTCCTCGGAAGGAAGGTTGGGCAATCCTACTTCCGTAGTGATACTGCCTCGGAAACCCAAGGAGGGGTCGCTATGAGTCGGGGCCGACTCGATGGCACATAACAACAACAACGTTTCAGAAATCGATCTCCAACCCTTTTTTTCCAAGTTGGCTCTAGGTGGACTTGAACTGCCAACTTTCGGTTAGCAGCCAAGTGTGTTAACCTTTTCTACCCCCTAAGGATTCCTGGGAATACTACAGTGGTCTATAATCATCACTTTCAACTTCCATCAGGGAGAGGGTAATGCTTTTGGTCCTTCCCCCTAGCTTGCAGGTACTTCTATTGGGGTCTTAAAGCTAGACTCTTCTGTCACAATATCCACTATAATGAAATAGACATGAGCCTTCAGTTGAAATCCATAGGGTTTTATTCGATCGTATCTCCTTTCCCATGTGAAATATCCACTGGTTTACTTGCCTCTCTTTCAACCCCGCTCAGTAGTTTCCCTTTGTCTAATAAGCTCCACCTTTTCTATCAATGAGAGCTCTGGTGGCATAGAGCCTAAGGCATTTGACTGCTAACCAGAAGGCTGGCAGTTCAAACCTACCAGCCACTCCTCAGAAGGAAGGTTGGGCAATCTACTTCTGTAGTGATACTGCCTCAGAAACCCAAGGAAGTGTCACTATGAGTCGGATCCGACTTGATGGCAATGAGTTTGGCTTTTTTTTTTTTAGTTTTTTTCTATCAGCATGTTTAAAAAAAACCTCACTGTCATCAAGTTGATTCCAACTCACAAGGACCCCTCCTTGGGTTTCTGAGGCAGTGTTATCTCTAAGGAAGTAGAATGCCCAATCTTCCTTCAGAGGAGTGGCTGGTGGGTTCGAACTGCCAGGCTTCTGGTTAGCAGTCAAATGCCTTAGGCACGACACCACCAGAGCTCCTAAGCTCTTCAAAATTATCCTTATCTCACCACAACCAGCACTCCAACGAAACTATGAATAGTCCTTCCAGGTTTTATGACTTATCTCATGCTCTTTCTCTATCGTTTTACAGAAATTCTGTGCATCCTTCAAGGACAAAATAATTAAGTCTCTTTCTGACATAATTCCTATCTCCATCAGATCTCATAGCTCATTTCCCTCTTCTTAACATCTGCTAATGTATCAGGCAGGTCATGTTACCTTTATTTCATGCAACTCTAAGAGGGTTTTAAAAAGAAACAAAAAAGAATTGAAAGGTCAAAGATTTTGCCCAAATTTCCACTGTTAGTGATTGGCAAATTCAGAAAATTAACTCTTGTCTAAATGATTCCATATTCAGTAGTCTTTCCACGACTATGTTTTAGTAATTTAAAGGTCTCTAAAGAAAATTATATTCTTCTTCTTTTATATTATAATATGTGTTCTCTTTTGAGTCCCATTTCCACAAACTCCTTGAGGCAGAGACAATGCTGTATTCCTTTCTTTTCCCTGCAGGGCTTCACACAGCACGCAGCTTATAGTGAATGCTTGGTATTTGTTAAATTGAAATTATCTGAAGCATGTTCCTACTTCTAGTTCCTAAAAAGCCTGAGGTTTTCCAAGTAGGAGGTTAATGGCCCTTGCTTTGCTTTTGTTTGGACTGGAAAAGTTACCTCAGCCATTGAGCTTGTTCAGACAGGGGAAGGGGGGCAGGTTGTAGCCCTTAATAAGCATTAATGATCATCACTGCAGTTCTACTTAGTCTTCCATTAGATATTGACATCTTCCTGAATCTATTGTTGGCACTTAACATAAATAATCTGAATCTCCAACTAGTTCAGTTTCTAATTCAAACCTCTCAAAAATTAACTTCAAAAAAAATAAATAAATTGTGTAAGAATCTGAAAGAAAGTTTACTGTTGGAGTTACATACATCTGATTGTTTTGCTCTGAATATGAGCTATGTTACTGTTAATGAAATAATACAGGAGTTTCAGGTTCAGAATGAAGAGCCCTGGTGGCACAATGTTTAAGCGTTCAGCTGCTAACTGAGAGGTCAGAGGTTTGAACCCACCATCAGCTTCATGGGAGAAAAGACGTGGTGATCTGCCCCATAAAGATCACAGCCTAGAAACCCTGTGGAGTAGTTCTACTATGTTCTGCAGGGTCACTATGCATCAGAACCGACTTGACCACATACAACATGAGGGCCTTGGTGGTTCCATGGTAGAATTCTTGCCTCCCGTGAGGGAAACTGGGGATCAATTTTGGGCCAATGTTCCTCAAGTGCACCCACCATCTGTCTGTCAGTGAAAGTTTGCAAGTTGCTGTGATGAGAAATAGGTTTCAATGAAGCTTCCAGGCTAAGACACACTAAGAAGAAAGGCCTGGCAGTCTACTTCCAAAAATCAGCTGATGAAAACCCCATGGATCACAATGGTCTGTTCATGTGGTGTCTGGGGTCATTGTGAGCTGTGGTTAGCTGACCCAACAGCAGCTCTCAACCACAACAGGGTCTGCACGCATGGCCTGAATAATCAACCTTATAAAGCAGAGCAAAGTTAAAGCGCAACAGAGAATATTTCTGCAGATGTTCCACCATTTGAAGGTAAAGTGGAACAGGACAATTCTAAAATATTTATAATGTCAGAAGCAAGGGGGAAAAGAGAACTATGACTCCTATAATGGGATTCATAGGACTTGCACTCTAATATGGGACCTGGTGTTGGTTAGCTAGAAACTAGACACTTCTGGGTTTCCTTCTGTTTCCCCAAATGAGGAAGGAGATGCAATCAGTTGTTTCCATGGTCCCTTTAGCTCCTATAGCTTGTAACTTCTCTAGCCACCTCTGGCCAGTCACATTTTTAATAAACAAGTTAGACATATTAGGTCACCAAGGGGCAAAAGGTCATCAAATATCCTTTTATTCTCTGTTAAAATGTTATGCTAAAACAATACTGAGATATATAACCTACAATACTTTCCTCTCTGTGCAAAGATGGGCAGCTTCAATGGTCTCTGCTTATGCTGGAGATGAATGGCTAAGAAATGTCTCCACAGTCTGCAGTGCAGCCTCTGCAAGGAATGTGACGGTTGCTTTTCCTGTACTGGGGAAAATGTATGCTGATTCTTTCCTTACTTTACCCAGGGAAAGATATGGCTGCTGATTAAATCTACCAATAGCCTCCCCAGGGCTTTTAGATTTTGCTCAAAGCCCCACCAGGGGAATCCTATTAAATCTTAAACAACCATTTATTGTCAAGTTGATTCAGACTCATAGTGATCCTATAGGGCAGAATGGAACTGCCCCATAGGGTTTCCAAAGCTGTAATCTTTATGGAAGCAGACTGCTACATCTTTCTCCTGCAGAGCAGCTGATGGGTTCAAAGCACTGACCTTTCAGTTAATGTTGTTGTTGTTGTTAGGTGTTGTTGAATCAGCTCCGATGCCGAGACTCCATATACTATAGAGTGAAACACTGTCCAGAATGAAACACTATTTCAGTTAATAGTCAAGCACAAATCATTTGTACCACTTAGGGACCTAAACAAAGGGGAAAATATCCTTAAATAGGTTAAGGAAGCATACATTCAGTAAATGAACTCTCAGAATCCATAAACTAGATGAACTGCAGGCATAGAGATAATAATAATAATTATTATTATTATTATTAGAGTGGTACAATGAACTTTGGCATTTCTTCATTAAAAACAATGAATTATACGTTAAATTTTCCATTCCAAAAAGGTTAATGCTAGGGGAGTATTTTGTCCACCGGGAGATTTTTTGAAAAATGCACCATAATATTTTCTATTATTTTATTAATATGATAAACCACAATAAGTATATATATGAATTTGGATTGATTGAAAATTTATTCTATTTAATGGAGTTATCAAAAGACATTTAACAGCCATGATCTTGGGGTGGGGAGAAGGTGCATAAAAACAAGTTGGGCATTTATAAAGGTTTTAGCAGAGCACGTCTTCTGTATATTAATTCAGACAGAAAAGTTAAGCTCGATATATCCTTCGAGTCTTACTCAGAAAGAATTCAATGCTTATAAGGGTTTACAAATGAATGGATAGCAATTCAATTAATAGTATCTACATTTGAGGAGAAAATAAAGCAAAACATTTCAAATGATACTCAGTGCAGTTTTATCATTTTGAAGTTCTTGGCTAAGCATATTTAGCTAAGAATGCATTTTCTCATTTGGAAGAATCATCTATTGAACAATGTCAGAAGGAGAAAATTAGGTTTGTTGAAACTGATTGTTCTACAGTGGCACGTTTCAGGTTTAATTACTATAGATTTAGCCTGAGAGAACTTACACTATCTGTAACATTGTAATATACCTAAAGACTAAAGAAAACTGTGTCTAACTGTTCCAAGAGGAGAAGTTAGCAGTATCTAGATAACTCTGGATCCCAGCTTTTAACATGCATCAGAGTAATCTGGAAGGCTTGCTAAAGCAGAGATAGGTTAGCCCCACTCCCAAAGTTTCTGATTCAGGAATAGCTGGGTGGGGCCTGAGAACATGAATTTCTAACAAGTGTCCAATTAATGCTATTTGTCCAGAGTCATACTTTGAGAAACACTGATGGCATGAATTAAGTCTGGAATTAGTATTCATGAAACCTGTGGTCTAGTCATAAGTCATGCACTAACTCTCAGTTGCCATGGAGTCAATTCCTTCTCATGGTAACCCCATGTATCAGAGTAGAACTGTGCTCCACAGGGCTTACAACGATTGATTTTTCAGAAGTAGATTGGCAAGCCTTTCTTCAGTAGTACCTCTAGATGGACTCAAATCTTCGATCTTTTGCTTAGCAGTGGAATGCATTATGTGACCTCAGTCTCCTTTTCTGTCCTTATCTTCTAGTTCGTCCTCTCTTTCTCTCCTCTCTTTGGCCCATATTTACAGCACCAAATAATTTTATGCCACTAACTAGTCACATGTTTTTTAAGTTATATAACCTTTCTTCGCTGTGACATTTTTCTCCTCTTTAAGGGAAAGTGGACTTAAATGTCTCCTCAGACCTATGATTCTATGGCTAACTCACCCTATAAAATCTGGCTCCATATTAAGTAGAACTTATTAAGTAGAAGGCAAATATGCCATCTGGAAGCCATCTGCTTTTGAAGTCCAAATAATAACTGTTCATAAGAAAGGTGTGCCAAATAGCTATCTAACATTTACTTCTGGGTTTTCCAAAAATCATGTGTTTTGGCTCCCTAGTGCTGCTCCAACAGAAGATACCACAGGTGGAATAGCTTTAAACCAACAGGAATTTATTCTTACAGTTTAGGATGCAAGAAGTCCAAGTTCAAGGTGCCAGCTCTAGGGACTGAGTGAAGGCCACTTAACCTTCTGCTTCATCTCTGCCTCTTGTTCCCGGCCCACTGAAACTGGAGGCATCTCTTAACTCAGGCAGCTGCTGGTTCCTTGGGCTGACAAACCCAAGGTCTACAAATCAACCAGCACACTCCCAAGAGTATCAAGCAACATAGCAGACCACTGTTTCAAGTCCAGAGACAGTCCCAAAATCTGCAGGAAACATGGCAGGCTGCGGAATGAAGACTCGGCTACGTGAAGGGTCCGTGTGTGCCAAAAAGCTCGAGACCTTCCTTAAAGTCTCTTCTTATACACTGAAAGCAGACTGCATTCCTAAGGCAGTGACTCAGCTGCTCATAGTAGATTCCACCATGGAGTTGATTACCAGTCTCATTAGAGGAATCACTACGTCCAGCTGTCCAGCCAAGCTGACACAAAACCTTAATTACCACATCATCCAATACTGTATTTTCCTCTGTTTACTCCTATATTTAAACTGTCTTGAAAAATTTGGCTGGAGTATTTAAAAATATATTTTAGTTTTTAAATTAGAAATGCTTAATAGAAGTTTGAGTGTTTATTTCCTCACTAAACTCCTTAATTATCATTAGATTTTAAATGGACTAAAAGTCAAGGTCTAATTTAATCAAGTTGTTCCCTCCTTGTATTTGGAAAATAACCAAATTGTTCCAATGGTTAATCAATAGTTACTACCTTAGAACTATTTACCAAATCAAACATATTTGTGCACCTGCATTTTTCACTGGCAGACAGTGGCTTGTACCCTTTCTAAAGATTAGGTAACTATTACTATCAATATAAATTAATAAATTAATAAACAGTCCATCACATCTTTTAGGAAATTGGGAAACACAGTATTGTTGACTCAGCATTCTAAATCACAACAAGCAAAGGATTCAACCTAGTGAGTAGATATAAAATTTGGACTAGTCACTGATGTCAAATTCAGTTTGGAGACTATTTTGTCAGAGTTCCCTATGACCCAAACTTAATAGCAAACAGGAAGACAAATTCACCCACAATGTGGTGCTGGAGGACAATCAACCTAGTAGCAATGGGGCTGTGTTTGCTGCAATTTAACTCTGCTAGCTGCTTCATCGTTAAATTGAATTCAAGTGAGCCAAAATGCTGACACACAACATATGCCATAGAAGCTGACAGCTGGAATGAAACAAACATAGCAAGACCTTCTGAAAATCAGGAAACAAGAGATGGGTCACTTTGGAGCAAAGCTTCATGTGGGTATACCACATTTGAAATGAACTGATGTATTTATTGTTTTTCATAGAATTGTTGAATTTTATAGATGCAGGAAACCTTAGTGATCATGACTGCTACTTCTCAGCCTTTTTCAGTTTCCTTTTCATCCACCTATCCTTCAAAATATTTCTTTCTTTAGGTCTATCCTTGACCCTTTCCCCAGAACATTCTCTCTGGATGACTTTATCACCTTTATATGGAGATTCCCAAATTTTTACTTCCAGTCCTGACCTTGCTTCTGAACTCTAGATTGAACACAAAATAGCATACCAGACATTATCCTGTAGATGCCTTGGTAGCACATTTACTTCAATATGGCCAAACTGAATCCTCTTCCCTACTAAGGCACTTACTCTGTGCCATCCTTTTATTTGAGGTAATGATAGCAGTATGCTTGGAATCACCTGGGCATGATCCATTAGAATCACCTTCTGCCTGTCCCTGCCCCTTACTCATTGTGTCCCAACCAAAACCAAAAACCAAACTCATTGCCCTCAAGTTGATTCCAAGTCATAGCGATCCCCATTGGGTTTCTGAGACAGTAAATCTTTACGGAAGTAGATTGCCCAGTCTTCCTTCCGCAGAGTGGCTGGTGGGTTTGAACTGCCAACATAAGAGTTCCTTTATTGGATCCAACTAGTTGCAAAATACAGCTAGCATTATCTCTACAATATTTCTCAAACATTCTCTCCTGTCCATGCCTGTTTCTATGCTCCAGCATAGGTATTCAGGACCCCTCATCTGGATCACTGAGCTAATCACTCTCTGATGCCTTCTCCTGCCCAGTCATCCTTCATACCCTTCACCGAGTTATTTTTAGAGCTCAGCTCTGATTGGATCACTTCTGTGGCTTCAAAACTGTCAATATTTCCTCTTGCCCTGCAGAATGAAGTCCAGATATCTAAGAATGACATTTACAGGTACCATTATCTGACCTCAATCTCCTTTTCTGTCCTTATCTTCTATTTTGTCCTCTCTCTTCTCCTTGGCCCACACATTCTATGCTGCTTCTTATCATTGTTGGGTGTTCAAGTCAATTCCCTTTCTGTTGATTAGGTACCTATAATTATTGATAAAAAATAACAACCTTGTGTGTCACAATAGTTTCCCATAGAATTTACTTGGCTGTAATCGTTACAGAAGCATATCACCAAGTCTTTCTTTCACTGAGCCATTGGGTGAGTTTGAACTGCCAAACTTCTAGTTAGCAGCCAAGAGCTTACCAGCAGAGGTTACCAAATAAAAATGTGATCATACAGTCCACAGAAAAGGAAATGTAAATCTATTTCACTAACTTAATAGAAATGAAAATCAATTAAATTAAAAGAAATCAAGATTGTAGTTGACTTAACAAATTGGCAGAGATCCAAAAATTTGACCTATGCTTTTTTTTTCTCTTTTTAAATTTATTATGTTTTGGTGGCAAATTTACAAAGCAAATTTTTTACATTCAACAGTTCATACACATTTGATTTCAGGGCCCAATTACCATACCCAACCATAAAATCTCTCCCCCCATCCCCTCCTTGTGACTACCCCTTCTCTGTGCCCTTCATAACTATGCACTCCTGTCTATCCAGCTTTCCCTCTGTGTGAATGCTGCCCCTCTGGTGTCTCATGGCTGATTGCTCTAAGGGGTGCATCTCCCTAAAGTAAGTGAATGCATCTCTCTGGGGTAGGTATTCTGCATGTAGGTCTTTCTACTATTGGGCTGAGAGCCAATCCATGAGAATGAATCTATTTCTAGGCCAGCAGGGCTTTCTTGGCAAAGTATGATGAACCAGTTGCCTTCATACATTGCCAGTGGGAGTAAAAATTGGTCAATTCTTGTCGCCAGGTATTTTACAAAGTTTGTGGAAATTCTATATGCACTTACACATTGTGGTAGATTTTTAAAAATATGGCTTACAATATTTTCATTTTCTCTATATCATACACTTATAATGTGAAACTGCAACTACTCAATGTAACTCCTATCATGTGGTTACCTTAAGAAGAGGAATGTATTTCACCTTTTCTAGAATCTGGATTGGTCATGTGACTATCTTTGGCCAACAGAATGCAGTGTTGTGCCAGTTTTGAGACTAGACATCAAGAGGTTTTGCATGTTTCTGCTCTCTCAGAACTCTCCCATTCCCATATGAGCAAGCCCAAGCTAGTATGCTGGAGCATGAGAGGTACCAGTTCAATAGCCTCTGTCCCTTCAGCCAACAGCCATCGATGCACAGACATGTGAGTGAGACAATCCTAGACTATCCTACACTAGCCATACCCACGCCAGTCAATCAGCTGACTCAGACACTGATCCTATTTGATCTTAGCCAGGCCTTTACCATATATATAGAACAATCTAGCTAACCTGTAGACTTGACATTAATAAAAAATGTTAAATACTTATTATTTTAAGTCACTGAGTTTTGGGACTGTTGGCTATGCCATGATAGTTACTAATACATCCATTGAGAGAGAAGTTCTGCTTATAGAAATTTATTATAAAGAAAACTTTCAAAACTATAAAATACCCTATGACTTAAAGTTATTCATTGCAGTTTGTAACTTCAAATTCGAAGGTTTTCAGAAACATTATCAATAGAAGATTCTTAACTAAATTACAATACAATATAAATGCAATAGATTACAAAGAACCTATAGGATGGAACAAGGAAGCTCTGGATGCAATTTTATGGTACCTCTGCCAAGATACACTAGCATGCAAGAATAGCAAGTTTTTGGAAAATGTTTGTGATATGCTCTGGTTTGTTTTAAAAAATAATAAAAAATGTGCGCTTCATCATATATACAAAATAAATTACTTAAAAAGATACACAAGAAACTGAGTCATTA
Source organism: Orycteropus afer afer (assembly GCF_000298275.1). NCBI lineage: Eukaryota > Metazoa > Chordata > Mammalia > Tubulidentata > Orycteropodidae > Orycteropus > Orycteropus afer. The sequence continues at coordinate 1,650,183 of NW_006921787.1, read as the reverse complement.
GTTGCTTCTAGGAAAATAAATTGAGGGACATTTTACAATACACATGTTTTTGTGTATTTTGAACACTACATAGGAGAGCTTTGGTGGCATAGTGCCTAAAGCATTTGACTGCTAACCAGAAGGCTGGTTGTTCAAACCCACCAACCACTCCTCAGAAGGAAGACTGAGCAATCTACTTCTGTAGAGACACCGCCTCAGAAACCCAAGGACGGGTCGCTATGAGTCAGAATGGACTTGACAGCAGTGAGTTTGGTTTTTTGTTTTGGTATTTAAAAATGAATCATTTGTAAAGACCCCAAAGCCCTTGTACTTACCTACATCCACATATTTGGCAATATGTTATCTCTGCCTGGAAAGGCCTTAAGATTTTATTAAGTAATAGTTTATTTAATAGAAAAATTAATTTGTTTCAGAGCCATGGAAATAAGCAGGAATCTTTGAAGTCAACTAGTCCCACCTTTAATTTGATGCATCTCCAAGCTAGACAATCACCTAATGTTTGCTTGACTCATTGTAGGGACAGAACTAAAAACAAAAACAAAAACAAAAAACAAGTCTGTCTGTAAGGAACAAGTAATACCATTAGTTCAAAGGTATTTTCTTATGTTGTTGTTGTTGTTGTTATGTGCCATCGAGTCAGACTTGATTCATAGCAACCCCTCCTTGGGTTTCTGAGGCAGTATCACTATGGAAGTAGATTGTCCCATCTTCCTTCCAAGGAGTGGCTGGTGGGTTTGAAGTGCCAGCCTTCTGGTTAGCAGTCAAGTGATCAATATATTATCTCTGTGTTATTTTTAAAATGTGAAAAAGTAGGAATAAATCAACAATGATAAGAAGAAAATTAAATAAATAATGTCACATCCAAAGAATGGAGTTGTGTGCAGCTATATTTACCAAAAACTTTTAACAGCATGGGAAACATTTGGACTATACCATTATGTAAAAATAAATAAATAAAATAATAAAGATATGAAATTATCTATTTAGTATGATCTATATTTAAAGGAAAATTCCTGGGAGAAGGAAAGGAAAAAAGTGCTTAAAGAAAATATACAAACACATTAACAGTAATTATTTAAATCATTTCTCCTCTTCCTATTTTTCAGTAACTACTAAATTTTCCATAATGTTTACCTATTGCTTTTAAAATTAACATAAAAATAAAATATTTAAAATGGATATTAAGTATTTGCTAGTAATCTACTGTGTGTGATTAAAGTATATAAAGAAGTAAATAAGTATTAAAATTAATCACAAAATCAGGATATACTAACTTCTTTTACAAACAGCCCTAACATCTCAACATAATGAATGTCTTTTTTCTTTCTCACATAAAATCCAACAAAAGATAGCAGAAGAGTCTCTGTTCCATGCAGTCACTGAGGAGAAGGCTCTTCTCAACTCATGGCTTTGTCTTCCTTTAGGTCCTCAAACTCTCCCTCATTCATTCACTAAATGAGGAGAGAACAACAGGATCACATGTGGGAGATTTTTATGGGGTAGGCCTGGAAATGGCACACTTCACTCTTGCCCTCATTCTACTGGCAGGAACTCACAGCACATGGCCACATCTAGAGCAAGGAAGACTGGGACATAATCGTATAGCCATGTGTCTGGGAAGAAGCAGTGGCAGCCATGGTGAACTTTGAGTCAGTCTGACAGAGTCATCAAAAAGGCTATATGGCAAGGAAGAGTTAGCAACAATTCTTAAAAGATGGGAATGATACATTGGAAAAAATAAAGAGGATATTCTAGCAAGGTAATGGCATGGGAATGGCAGAAAATAATGATTAGGAAAGTAATGTTCAAAGGGGAAAATAAGCAATTAGAAGGCCAGCCTCAACATTTTGTCCTTCCATCAGAGTTAGGAAACTGGCTTTAGAATCTACATCCCACTTTCAACTCTGCCTCTTCATCAATGCATGGTCTTGGACAAATATGAGCATAAAATCTTAGTGTTCTCATGTGTAAAATGAAGGCAAAAATGTCTAACTCACGATAGTACTTCGTAATGTCAGTGAAACACAGTGTGCATTCAATGCTGCTCCATGCAAGGAAGATGGTCTGCTTCTGTAAAGATTTATAGCCTCAGAAACCCAGTGGGGGTCACTGTTAGTTGGAATCAACTCAAAGGCAGTGAGTTTGAGAGTTTTTGATATGACTGTTGGGTATTGCATAGTGCAGAATAGATTCTGACTCATATGTTCTAAATGTTTAGGATATTTTAAATTTACTCCTCCATCATCTTCTACTCCTACCCCTAAAACAAATGAAAAAAGAAAAGAACTAGGACAGAGAAAATGAAATAATTATTTTTCTACTTCAGTAATCAAAAAGATGAATTACTGAGCATATAAAATTAAGGTGTATTTGCAACCAATGTCATGGAAAAATTTCTGTGTTTTTATTGACTGGAAAACTAATATGCTATGTAAAGTTTCACCTAAAGCACAATAAAATGTTTAAAAAAGTGAAAGAATGAAAAACATTAGTATTATTTGATTTAGGTATTAAAATAATGTCTTTACAGTGGAACAGAATTGAGAATCTAGAAACAGATCTATCCTTCTACGCAAGTTAATCTCTGACAATGGGTCAAAACTCATTAAAAGCAAAAGAAGCCAAAAAACTCACTGCCCTCAATTCAGTCATGACTCATAGTGACCCCTCCTTGGGTTTCTAAGGCAGTATAACTACAAAAATAGATTGCTCAACCTTCCTTCCAAGGAGTGATTGGTGGGTTTTAACCTCCAGCCTTCTGGTTAGCAGTCAAGTCTCTTTAGCAAATAGTGCTAGCAAACTGAATATCCATTTTCATATAAATGAAACAATATCCATACCTCACACTATACCCAAAAGCTAACTCAAAATGGATAAAAGTCCTAAAGGTAAAACGTATAAAGTTCATAAAGAAAAAATAGGTGCAAACTGAGGGACCCGAATTTATGGCATAAATACATTATCAAGCAAAAACAAAACAAACAGTAGAAGATAAGCTAGATGATTGGGATCTTCTAAAAATTAAATTCTTGTGTGTCTCAAAAGACTTCTCCAAAAGAGTAAAAAGAAAACCTACCCACTGGTAAAAAAAATATTTGGCAATGACATATTCAACAAAGGACATATCTCTAAAATTATGTTATTGTTGTTGTTGTTAAGTGCCATCCAGTTGTCTCCAACTCATAGCAACCCTATGCACAGCAGAACAAAACACTGCCTGAGTTCATTGTTGCAGCCACTGTGTCTATCCATCTCACTGAGGGCCTTCCCCTTCTTCGAACCTTCCACTTTACCAAGAATGATATCCTTCTCTAGGGAATGGTTTCTTCTGATAACATGACCAAAGTAGGTGAGACAAAGTCTGGCCATTCTCGCTTCCAAGGAGCATTCTGGCTACACTTCCTCCAGGACAGATTTGTTAGTCCTTTTAGCAGACCATGGTACTCTTAGCCTTCTTTTCCAACACCACAACTCAAAAGCATCAACTCTTC
>NW_006921787.1:1642981-1645652 GCF_000298275.1 Orycteropus afer afer | reverse complement strand
ACTTTTCTTTGGAATGGGTACAAATATGGATCTCTTCCAGTCAGTTGGCCAGGTAACTGTCTTCCAAATCTCTTGGCATAACCAAGTGAGTGCCTCCAGTGGGACATCCATTTGTTGAAATGCCTCAACAGGTATTCCATCAATTCCTGGAGGCTTGCTCTTCACCATTTCCTTCAGTGTAGCTTTGACTACTTCCTTCAATACCATTGATTGTTGATCATGTCACCTCCTGAAATGGATGAACATTGACCAATTCTTTTTGGTACAGTGACTATGTATTCTTTCCATCTTCTTTTGATGTTTCCTGCATCATTCAATATTCTGCCCATAGAATCTTTCAATATTACTACTCGAGGCTTCAATTTTTTTCCTTATTTCTTTCAGCTTGAGAAATGATGAGCATGTTCTTCCCTTTTGGTTTTCTAACTCCAGGTCTTTGCACATTTCATTATAGTAATTGGCTTTGTCTTCTCAAGCTGCTCTTTGAAATCTTCTGTTCAGCTCTTTTATCTTGTTATTTTTTCCATTTGCTTTAGCTATTCTCCATTCAAAGTCAAGGTTGAGTCTCTTCTGACATCCACTTTGGTCTTTTCTTCCTTTCTTGTCTTTTTAATGACCTCTTGCTTTCTTCATGGATGATGTTCTTGATGTCATCCCACAATTACTTTGGTTTGGTCATTGGTGTTCAATGCATCAAATCTATTCTTTAAATGGTCTCTAAATTCAGGAGGGATATAATCAAGGTCATATTTCAGCTCTAGTGGACTTGTTTTAATTGCCTTCAACTTCAACTTCAACTTGCATATGAGTAGTTGATGGTCTGTTCCACAATCAGTTCCTGGCCTTGTTTTGGCTGAAGATATTGAATTTATCCATTGCCTCTTACTACAGATTTAGTCAATCTGATTCCTGTGTATTCCATCTGATGAAGTCCATGTGTATAGTTGTCACTTATGTTGTTGAAAAAAGGTATTTGCAATGAATAAGTCATTGGTCTTGAAAAACTCTATTGTGCGATCACCAGCATTATTTCTATCACCAAGGCTAAATTTTCCAACTACCGGTGATTCTTCTTTGTTTCCAACTTTTGCATTCTAGTCATCAGTGATAATCAGCACATCTTGTTGCCTTTCAGTCAATTTCAGACTGCTGAAGTTGGTAAAAATCTTAACGTTTCTCATCTTTGGCTTTGGTGGTTGATGTGTACATTTCAATAATAGTAGTTAGTATTAACTGGCCTTCCTTTAGGTGAAAGGATATTATCCTATCACTGATAGCATTGTATTTCAGGATAGATCTTGAAACATTCTTTGTGACAGTGAATGCCACACCATTCCTCTTCTACTTGTCATTCTCAGCATAGTAGATCATATGGTTCTCTGATTCAAAATGGCCAAAACCACTCCATTTCAGCTCACTAATGCCTAGTATATCAATCTTTATGCATTCCATTTCATTTTTGACAACTTCCAATTTTCCTAGATTCATACTTTGTGGATTCCATGTTCCAATTATTAATTGATTTTTGCAGCTATTTCTTCTCATCTTGAGTCGCGGCACATCAGCAAATGGAGGTCCCATAAGCTCTACTTTATCCATATCATTGAGGTCAGTTCTACTCTGATGAGGCAGCTCTTTCCCAGTGGTATTTTGAGTGACTTCTGACCTGAGGGGCTCATCTTCCTGTGCTGTATTAAACAATGATTCAGGGCTGTTCATAAAGTTATCCAGTAATATATCAGTGTTTCACTGCTGAATAGTTGGTTTTCCCTGGCCAATTCTTTGAGAAGTCGATGAGCTTTTCCTTCTTCTGAGGCTGTTTCAGTCTAGAAGCTCTGCTAAAACCTGTCCACCATGGACAACCCTTCTGTCATTTGAAACACAGGTGGCACAGCCTGCAACTTCATAATTACATGCAAGCAGCCACAGTACAACAAAGTGACAGACAAGTTCCTATCCCTTGGCTGTTCCCAAACTTTCTAGTCTTCCTCTTACCTGTTCCTGCTGTCCACCCTGGATCCCACTTCTTCCTGCCTGGGAGTGGGGTCTCTCTCTCCCCACCAGACCTGTATCTAGCCATCTGCCTTTGCATTCCCGCTTCCTCCTGCCTGGAGGGATGGGGGCTCTCTCCCACCTTTACCTGTATCCAGCTGTCTGCCCTGGCTTTCCTGCTTCCTCCTATGCCCACTTATTATCCTTTGGGTCAAGAATTGAACTCACTTCTGTGGCTTAACCTTCAGTCATGGATTAGGCAGGGCTACAAGGTGAACTACAGGAAGGTGCACTCCTTAGAACAATCAATCATGGGAGATCAGAAGGGCAGTATTTGCCAGGGAAAAAGCTCAGAAGGCAGGAATACATAGGAAATAAGGACACAGAGAAAAGATAACCATAGGGAAGAAGTGGGAATAGAGCTATTACATTGTGGGCTTGTAATCATTGTTACAAAAAAAAAAAAGTGTATGGACTGTTGAATATAAAATAAATTTGCTCCATACACTTTCACCCAAATCACAATAAAAAATTAAAAAAAAAAAAAGAATGTCTCCCTAAGAACATAATTTTAAATTTATTGACTATAGTTACTATTAGGAGCTCTGGTAGTGTAGTGCCTAAGGCGCTTGACTGTAACCAGAAGGCCGGCAGTTCAAACTCACCAGCTACTCCTGGG
>NW_006921787.1:1636374-1642561 GCF_000298275.1 Orycteropus afer afer | reverse complement strand
TAGGAAATACGAGAAATAGAGGAGGGAAAACAAAAGCCTTTGGGAGAATTTTGTCCCTGAATTTTGTATCATTTATTTCGTGACTCTTTATTATCAAATGTTTCTGTCTTTTGATGCTTTATTTAGACTACTCCCAAAGACCTTTGAAATCCAAAAGTCTATGCACTTCAGCATCAACTCTGTGCCTGGTATTGTGGCACACCCTGGGAAGCAAAGGTAAACAATCCCCATTTTCTGCCTCAAAGAGCTCCCTGAGAAGTAGGAGACCTGGGAAATTATAATACAATACAGGTGACAGATTCAAGTATGCAGTCAAAGGGTCACTTAATCCATCCTGAAGGAATTAGGGATCATTTTCTTTGATTTCTTGTGAGCACAGTATTTACAAATACAAACAGTCCCTTGTTTTCTTACAAGATGAAGAGACTTAAAATAATGGAAAAACACCAAAGAACAGGAATTTTGTTGTGTACTGCCTTGACTTTATTTTGTATTAAAGATCTGTTTGCTAAAAAATGCCCTTGAAACTGCCCAGTGTGTCAACTACTTGAATGAAGTCCCTTTCCAGCCCCTAAGGTTTAAATTAATCCACTGCCACATTGCTCTGTTTATCCTCTAGGTACAAGAAAAAAATTATGTTATCAGACAAAGTTGTACATAAAAATAATCTTTCTTTTATACAATTCTATTTCATTCAAGCCTACTAACGATTGAAAACCTTACAACTATTCAAGCAGTGGCAAGGCATGGTACCCCAAAGGCTGTAAGCAAACTGGCTATGTAAACCACAAATTAAATGGAAAATGTGCCTGAGCTTTTCTTGGAAGCTAAGCAAGTACTTGGGAACATGAAGCTTTAGACAGGGATTTTGTTTTATTTTGTTTTTGTCTCACATCATGATGTTCAAACTTTTACATCTGTGAAAAACCATGTTAAGCCTTTACTACAAGTCAGGACTTGAACATTGATTTTTAAGATTGAATGAAGGAAGTCAAGTCCTTAAATGTCTCAACTCTATTTTCAGACCTAGAAATATCCAGAAAAGAGGATGCCCTGTTGCAAATGATCTATAAAGTTATTTGATACTGAGGTGGTAGAGACTATCAGGAACTCAGGGGAAAGAAGATATTACATGGAAGGAATGGATTGAGAAAGATGTGGAAAATATGCTCTGAGGTAAGAGTAAAGAAAAGATTAAACAGGAAATCATATTTATGCACTGAAATGATGGCCAACATTTACTGGACTCTTAACTGTGTATCAGATATTTGTTCTAGGTGGTTTGTATGTACTAATTCAGTTTATTCTCACAGATCTAAGGAGGGAGATATTCATTATCTCCTTTAGAAATTTGAGCAAAGAAGCAACTTATCAATGACTTACATAGCTTATGCAGCCAGTAAACCGAAAAAACCAAACTCACTGCTGTTGAGTTGGATCTGACCCATAGTGACTCCTCCTTGGGTTTCCAAGGCAGTATCACGACAGAAATAAGTTGCCCAACCTTCCTTCTGAGGAGTGGCTGGTGGGTTTGAACCTCCAGGCTTCTGGTTAGCAGTCAAATGCCTTAGGCAGTACGCCACCAGAACTCCTTAGTTAATACTCATAGTCAAATGCTATTGGGTTTATTCAGAATTGACTAAAGAAAGATTAAACTTAGCTGGAAACTTGAAATAATATCTAAAACACATATATACACAAATAAAGTCATTTTTACACTTGTATGAATCAACTGTATTTATTTGTTTAGACTGAAAACATAAAACTCTTCATATCTCTTAATAATAATAGTAACACACTTACTAGATGTGTATTGACTATTTACTGAGCTCTATTCTAGGAGCTCTGGTGGCACAGTGGTTAAAGTACTCAGTTACTAATTGAAAGGTTACTAACCAAAAGGTCATCAGTTCAAACCTTCGTGCCACTATGAAGGAGAAAGATGTGGCAGTCTGCTTCCACAATGGTTACAGCCTACGGGGCAGTTTTACTCCATCATTTAGGGTCACTATGAGTCAGAATTAATTCAGTGGCAATGAGTTTGATTTGGAGTTTTAAGATCTTTTCTAAGCACTGTTTAAATATATTAACTTATTTCATCCTCAGAATAGCACTACATAGTAAAGATAATACTGTAATAAGCAAACCCAAAAAGATATAATGGCTCAAACACCACAGATTTTCACTTCTAGCTCATGTATAATTTTATCTCCTAGGTTTCTACTGGTGGGGACTATCTTAGAAGCAGTAATTCAAGCCAGGCTCCTTCCATCTTGTGGCTGCCATCTTCAAAGTGTGCCTTCCAAGTCACTATGCTTGTTTGCAAGCAAATAAATGGGGAAAAAATTAACATGCAGGATCCCAGGAGTGGTGAACTTCACTTCAATTTACTTTTCATTGACCATTACTTAAGCACATAGTCACACTTAACTAATAGGGAGACTAGGAAATGTGGTCTAGTTGTATGCCCAGGACAAAGTGAAATTGTTTAGTGAACACCAAGCCAATATTTGTTGCAGGTAAGTACATTAATATCCCCATTTTATATATTAGAAAGCTAAGGTAGAAGGGGTTAGCTATACTTACTATCATACACTCAGTAAGTGACAAAGCTAGGATTGAAGTCAAGCAGATGGGCTCTAGGGCCCTCTCTTAACCACCATAGAATGTTACCTCTTAAAGATGTGATTAATCGAATTGTGCAAATATAGTTACAGTATGTTTCATTTGTTAGCAAGACAGGTGTGAAAGTAACATATTTCCTTCTTTTAAAATCATATCCTTCTTATCTTCTCTCATTTCCCTCATTGTCATTTAAATTACTATTTAGAGGGTTTTTGTGCAAGATTTCTGTACCAAGAGCTCCACTAATACCATGGAAATAAAGTTTTTAGTATTTGATTTAGAATTTCTTAAAGTGTGTAACAGATGTGAATAGAAGCAGCAGTTACCATAGCACTCAAAAGACTCAGGCCCAGTAAATTCCTTTCAGATTAAAATAAAACAAATGGTCTAAAGTACTTTTTATTCCAACTGGAACATGAAAGTAAAATCAATTATACTTTAATTATATTGTTTTATCAATTATAAATCTCTATTTTGTGACTACGAGACATATTTTTTTAGATTGTGTAGAGCTTTTTCTCATTGAATGTTTTAGTCACATTCTTCTTACATCTATTTGTTTTCACTTCTAAAGTTGTGATTCACATTCAGTTAATATTTTAAGATAGTAAGTCTAATAAATGAACCAAATTTCACTTACAAAACTGCTTATTTTCAATAGCTAATTATTTGATTTGGTAATAACTCTTCCCTTAATAGGACACACTCTCATGCAGGATTTGCCTGTGTCTACTCCCACAACCCAACTCAGCTTAGTTGACAAGTTGGCTCCATTTAGTTTCCCAGCTGAGCCTGACAGAGTGGGACATACCATGAACCTGTGGATCCAAGCCTGCTGTCAAGTAGAGCTTTGGTCTCATTTCTCAGTGTGGCTAAGGGTATCCTTTCCTCATTATCGTTGGGTCCCAGTCACCAGCCCATCAACTTAACACCTACACATCATTTCTTTATTGTTTTTAAATATCTGTTCTAATTTCTTTTCAACTTTCCCTATGGTACTCATCCATCTTACTCTAATTCACTTGGGAGGAAATATTGATGTGTAGCATGACTGGAATGAGGTCTGAGAACTTTTGTACTTAATGAACTACAAACTTACACTAACCTCTACCATGCTAACATTTAGTTTTCTTTTAACAAACATTTATTTTTCACCTATGATATGCCAAGTACTATCCCAGTTACGGAGTCCCTGGGTGATGCAAATTGTTAGTGCACTTAAATGGCTGGCCATTCCAGTCCATTCAGAGGCACTCTAGAAGAAAGACTGGCAATCTATTTCTGAAAAATCAGCCACTGGAAACCCTGTGGGGCACAGTTCTACTCTGATGTACATGGGTCACATGAGTTGGATTGTTTTTTCTTGGTTTATTTCAGTTACAGGATTTTAACAGTGGACTTGACATGGTCTTTTCTTTGAAAGAGATTACAATGTCATGGAGGAAGACAGTCAAGGAAGCAGGCAATTACAATGCAGTATGATAAGGGCCACTATAACGGCTACTTCAAGGTGGTATGGGAACACAGAGAAGGGGCATCCAATCCAGCCATATCAATCACATAGGAATAATATCTATACTGATATTTAAACATAGGGCAAAATATGGCAGCAGGTACTGTTAAAGGCCAGTAGGAGTCAGCTAGGCAACCTCTGTACATCAGAGTTAAGCAAATGGCATGGCAGTGGGTGAAAAAAGAGGGAACTAAAAAGTGCATCACAGTGGGAGAATACTCAGAGAAAAGACTCAAAAGCTACACAGCACAGGCTGCATTCAGGAAACTCAAGTGGTACAGGGTAGATGGTAAGAGTGACTGAAAAGGTGAGCTGGAGCACAGAGAAAATGGCCTGATTTAAGATTAGCAAGAGTCAGTTATCATACTGTCCCATAAAGCCTGTTGAGGAGGTAAACTTTTACCTGAGGGCAATGAAGAACCAATGTACTATTTTAAGCAAAGAAGTGACGTGGTCCCAGACAAGCAGTCAACACCCTCAGCAATCCTTTAATGCCAGTCTCTTCCCAATTCCCAAGGCACAAATCACTCAGAGCATGGCAATTCCATCTCACCATAAATGTTCCTGCAAAAAATTTCTGTTGTGACCAACCCACTGAGAGTGACCTCCGGGATGATTTGGTCACTAGAAACCACATTGCTGCACTCCTGAACACCTCTTCCACTTGGGAGGGAAGTTAACCTTGCTGTATTAGTCAGATAACTTTTCCATGCATAGATTTATTCAGCCCTTTTTCTTCAATCTAGCCCTAGTTATTGAGTTTCCAGCATGCCTCACAATCTAAAGGAGTTATTAATGAGCTCCTGAATAGTAGGAATAAACAAGTTCAGATATGTAGGTAAGTCAGACTTAGATTATATTCACCAAACAATACCCCTTTATCCAGAGTATACAGCTATACCACATTTCCCAGCTTTCCTTTTGGTTAGATGTGGCCATGTGCTTGAGTAATAGTCAATGAATAGTATATAAAAGTGAGGTGCACCACTCCTGGAATCCTTCATGTTAATTCCTCTCCCCCTTGATCAGACAAGCACAGTCACCTGGAAGGCAACCTTTGAAGATGGCAGAGCCACAGGATGGAAGGAGCCTGGGCCCTGCCTGGGGGACGGTATCCACCAGTTGGGATACTTGATAAAGACCTATGTGAGTAAGAAGTGAATTTCTGTTCTATTTGAGTTTATATATTGCACTATTATTTTAACAAATATACTACTTAACAGGGCTATTCTGAGAGTGAAATGAGTTAATATGAGTATAGTACTTAGAACTAAAAAAAAAAAAAAAAAAAACTCTGCTGTTGAGTTGGAACTAACTCATAGTGACCCCTCCTTGGGTTTCTGAAGCAGTGTCAGTACAAAAGTAGATTGCCCTGTCTTCCTTCCCAGGAGTGGCTGGTGGGTTTGTATTGCCAGCCTTCTAGTTAGCAGTCAAATGCCTTAGGCATTATGCCACCAGAGCTCTTAGAATAGAGCTTAGCATATGGCATACAAACACCTAGTAAGGGTTTACTATTATTATTATCACTAAGAGATATAAAGAATTGTAGGGGTTCTCAGTTCAAAAAGATGAACACAGTGTATTAGAACAACTGTAAACATAGCCTCATTTGTAGGGATGTGTGTATATGTTTTAGATATTGCTTCAAGTTTCCCACAAAGGAAGTCACAGACGAAAGTCATCAAGTATCATTCATTCAACAACCAACAAAACTTTACTGAGCACAAACTGTCAAATCCTGGAGTTCATGGACAATAAAACATGGCTACTCAAAATGTGGGTCTCAATAAGCAGCCTCAGAATCACCTGTGAGCTTATTTAAAAAATGCAGAATCTCAGGTCTCATATTAGATCCATAGAATCAGAATTTACATTTTAACAAGATCCACTGACAACTTGTATGCACTTTGAAGTTGGATAGGCAGTATAATAAACAGATGCAATCCCTGCCTTTAAGGAGATCTCCATCCACGGAAAGAAAGGGGGAGGGCATAATTAACTCTTGCACAGAAAATCAGAAAAGATTTTATAGAAGAGGATTTTATATAT
>NW_006921787.1:1626592-1636274 GCF_000298275.1 Orycteropus afer afer | reverse complement strand
ATATAATGTTCATCTTGAGGGATAAATAGGAGTCTAAACTCACTGTCACTGAGTTGATTCTGACTCAGAATTACCCTACAGGATAGAGTAGAACTGACCCATAAGGTTTCCAAAGCTGAAAATCTCTGTGGTAGCCTACTGCCTCATCTTTCTCCTATAGAATACCTGGTGGGTTTGAGCCACCAACCTTTTGGTGGCAACTGAATGCCTTAACAGCTGCATCACCAAAGCTCCTAAGTAGGAGTTTACCAGGTACAAAATAGGATCAAGCCTTTCCAGTAAATGAACTAGAGTGTGCAATGGCACAGTCATGAAGGAGCATGACCTTGTTCTGTGTGGCTAAGAAGATAGTTTGTGGGTTCACTGCAAGGTGAGAACTAGGAAAATTTTAAATTTATGTTCACAACAAAGTTGTATCAAGAGCCTCACAATCAGAGCATTTCATATTGTGCTCTCTTACACACTAGACCCTTTGGAACAGGAGGCATATTCTGTTTATAAACACTGAACAACAGGTGCCCAATGGCAGGAGGCACTATTCACATGGACTTGTGGTGAAATATGCCACCAGGGTTGTTCAATCATTTATCCCGGTAGCCATCTCTGAGTTCCCTAGTCAAAAGAAAGGGACTGCTCACTTGCTTAATATCCTTTGAGCCCTTATTACATGAGGAAAGTTTATCTCAGCTGCAGCAAGAGCTGGGCCAAAGCATAGTGAGCCTGAGCTTAGCAAGTGAGTAAAGCAGAAACTTCACCTGTCTGGCAGGGCTGAGAGACAGTGGGCAAGAGGGTGTTCTCAGGGTTACCCAAGGCAAAACATGGCATCATCTACCAAAAGCAAAAACTGGAAAATGTATAACAAATGCTATATTCTTCTTTTCATTTAAACACCATTTAATATGCTAATAGGAGGAAGATTGGGCATTCTAGTTCCATAGTGATATCACCTCAGAAACCCAAGGAGGGGTCACTGTGAGTTGGATCCGACTTGACAGCGGTGAGTTTTATACAGTTGTACTCTGCAAATGCTTAAATATAAAGCGATCTTCAAGGCTGCAAGGTATCTCTAAAGAATGCAGAGATTTTCACTGTAAGCATAGCACCTCACCAAGTGTATTGCCTCCTTTATCTCTGCTGATCTTCCTGCCAGTCCTATAAAGCAGTTGTATTCCATATCCATAGTTTCTAGATGAGGAAACAAATTTAGAGAATCTAGACTGGATTTAAATCCTGCACCCATCACTTATTATCTGACACCAAAGATACATTCCCTCTAAAAAATATATCCATTCCATTCTTAAGTCTCCCAGTTATTAACCTCAAGAACATGAAAGATTTATAAGTTTAGAATTGATAGCATACATCTCATGACTTTGTATTTTTTGTATAGTCCATGCCCTTAAATATGTACACCATGGAAGCCGACTCTCCTACACCCTCTAGTCTGTTTAATGACATGGGAGGAGAGTTAAACCAGGCACTTTGTCTTATTGGAAATTTTGTATGATTTGCAGTAAATTTAGCTAGTTAAATAAGTTAGCATTATATCGAAGTGCAACAGGCTTTCCCATCCCTCCACATGTCTATATATATGCTAGTCTCCTAATGAAAGGATTTGTGATTTAAAATTTCATTTTGCTTTTGCCTACAAAATACTACTTCCACAAGAGCTCTGGGAATACAAAACTGAAAAGCAAGAACCATCTTGATAATTCTCTCTCCAGCCAGCAAAACTCTCTCTGGGAAGATTGTACCCTCCAGCACTCATCAAAAGTAATTACCCTGGAGAGGGAACACAGCTAAAGAAAGTGAAACCATTTCTATTATTACTTTCTTGTATTAAATAATAAATATTTAACACGATAAAGTTAAAGCATACAAAATGATAAATGACAAATGACAAAGAAAAGGAACAAGGAAAAGAAAAACTACCTGCTCTCCAGAGAGCTGTTTCTAATCAAAATAAATATGAAATAATTTCTTTTTTCCTTTAGGGTTTTCTTTCAGCTTTAGTTGAGAATTAAATCCTCCCAAAGGGTTTAACCTATGACCTGGGCTATCACTGACTCTTAGATGTTTGGCTTCAAACATACTACAAACTCATATAGGAAAGCCAAGTTTTTCAGAGGAATGTTTGTAACCTAAAAATGTTTACAAACTTTGATGAGTAAGTCTGGATTCTAATTCTTTTTAATAGTACAATTTTCTGTGCCATAGAGGGAATTTATCTTGTGTTGAGCAAGTGTGCTACCCATAGAAGTCAAAGCAGAACAGGAGCAGGAGCAATAATGCAGTTCCTCATGGGCAGTGTCAGGTTGAAAATGATGCTCATCAAATGAGAAATGCTGAACTGTTTTTTAAAACAATTTTCTTAAAACTTCTAAAATATTCCAGTGATTATTATAATGAAGTTAGTTCCAATTCTTCATTTCTAGGATTACAAGATAAATTTGGAACTTAAATTTGTGCAAGAAGCTTGTGACTAAAACCTGCATTCTGAAGAGGTAAGTGGGTAGCTGCCTAGAAGAGATGATTTAAAGTGTCTAGATTCTGTTTTCTAAAATAAATCTTCTAAATTTTGTGCTTGAAATCCCACCATGAAAGCATTTTTGCTCTGGTAGGGGAGTAGCTTAAAGATTTTTAGGTCATTAAAGGGGAAAAAATTGAGAGTTTTTGCTTTTTGAGCACTTACTTTACCCAAACATTCTGCTAGAAAATTAATTAAGCAACTTAATCTTCCCAACAGCTCAATAAGAAAGATCACATTAACATAATTTCTAAGTGAGAAACCAGTCTCAAAGAAAGGTAAAATAAACTGTTGAAGGTGCCATGGTTTAAAGAGTTAATATTGGTAACATTTCTTTCTCCAGAGTCTATAGACTTATAACCCAGGAATATATGCATTACAGAAATTCCTTGGTGATGCAAATGGCTAACATGCATGGGTGCTAACTAAAAGATAGAGGTTCAAGCACAACTAGAGATGCCTTGTAAGAAAGTCCTGGATATTTACTGCCAAAAAAGCAGCCATTAAAAACCCTATAGAGCACAATTCTATTCAGAAGCTAGTCAGAGTCTGATTAACCAGGCAACTGTTTAACTGGGATGCAGCGCAAAAGGAATACCATCTGTGATAACTAAGATTGTGTGTCAACTTGCCTGGGCTATGATTCTCACTAGTTTAGCAGTTATGATCCCTCATGATGATATTGATATAATGTAAAAAATCACCTCCATGATAAGGTCTGCTATGAGAAGCCTAGTGAGTTGAAGGGAGTTTCCTCAAGGAAGTGGCCTACTTCCAATATATATGAACTTCCTGGGAAAGCTCTCTGGCATTTTGTCAATCTGGATCCTGCATCTGGCTCATCATCATCTGACCTCCATTTCTTGGATTTGAACCACTGCCTTGCTGTATTGCCTGTCAATCTTGAGATTGTTGCCTTCATAACATGAGTCAATAGCCTAACATCTTACCTGCTGATCTTGGATTGCTCAACCTCTTAAGTCAGCAACATGCCGTACTGCCTGCCAATCTTGGATTCCCCCACCCTGTAGCTATGTGTGTTAAGAGAAGCCTCCAACTTGACATCTGACCCACAGATTTGAGACTTGCCAAATTCTACAACTGCATAAGCCATTTCCTTGAGATAAATCCCTAT
Organism: Orycteropus afer afer; assembly: GCF_000298275.1. NCBI lineage: Eukaryota > Metazoa > Chordata > Mammalia > Tubulidentata > Orycteropodidae > Orycteropus > Orycteropus afer. The sequence continues at coordinate 1,632,612 of NW_006921787.1, read as the reverse complement.
CTATCGTCTACCATCAATGTATCTTTGTGTCTATCTATCTATGATCTATCTATCTATCTATCTATCTATCTATCTATCTATCATCTATCTATCTTCCTTCTATCTATACAAAAGTATCATTGCTTTTGCTTCTCTAGAGAATCCAGCTTAAGACTTAGTACCAAGGGTTGTTCTAGGGAAATGCAAGTATGATCAGTCTTAAAATCACTGATGACTCTGCCTCCATTAGTAAAAGGGTGCTGCTAATTTATAGTGTGAGGTGGTAATATTAATACACAAAATATCCAGGACAACTTCTGACAGAATAATGAAGGGAGCCCCAGGATCTTTGAAGACAGGTGTGAGTGATATTTTATGTAAGTCATATTTGGTGATGAAAACTGCCCTAATGGAATTAAGACACCTAACTACAATGAAGTATTGCAATAGGGCCTTAGTGATAGAAGTGATGCTGGAAATCGCATGATTGAATTTTGCAAAACCAAAAACGTATTCATTCCAAATACCTTTTTTTCAACAACATAAACATTGGCTATACATATGAACTTCACCAGATGGACTACACAGGAATAAGATTGACTACATCTGTAGAAAGTGATGATGGAGAAGCTCAATATCTTTAGCCAAAACAAGGTCAGGAGCTAACTGTGGAATAAACTATCAACTGCTCATACACGAGTTCAAAATGAAACTGAAGATAATTAGAACAAGTTCATGAAGCCAAAATATGACCTTGATTACATCTCTCCTGAATGTAGAGACCATCACAAGAATAAATGTGATGCATTGAACGCCAATGACTAAAAACCAGAGGAATTGTGAGATCACATTAAGAACATCATCCATGAAGATAGCAAAAGGTCATTAAAAAGACAGGGAAGGAAGAAAAGACCAAAATAGATGTCAGAAGAGACTCTGAAACTTGCCCTTGAATGGAGAGTCACTGAAGCAAATGGAGGAAATGACAAGATAAAAGAGCTAAACAGAAGATTTCAAAGAGCAGCTCAAGCAGACAAAGTCAATTATTATAATGTAATATGCAAAGACCTGGTGTTAGAAAACCAAAAGGAAGTACACAATTGTCATTTCTCAAGCTGAAAGAAATGAAGGAAAAAATTAAGCCTTGAGTTGCAATATTGAAAGATTCTATGTGCAATATATTGAATGATGCAGGGAACATCAAAAGAAGATGGAAAGAATACATAGAGTCACTGTAACAAAAATAACTGGTTAATGTTCATCCATTTCAGGAGGTGGCATATGATCAAGAACCAATGATATTGAAAGAAGAAGTCCAAGCTGTACTGAAGGAAATGGCTAAAAACAAGGCTCCAGGAATTGACAGAATACCCACTAAAATCTTTCAACAAACAGATGCCATGATGAAGGCACTTATTCTTCTATGCCAAGAAATTTGGAAAAAAGCTACCTGGCCAACTGACTGGAAGAGATCCATATTTGTACCTATTCCAAAGAAAGGTGATCCCACAGAATATGGAAATTATCAAACAATATCATTAATATCACATTCAAATAAAATCTTGCTTGAGATAATTCAAAAATGATGGCAGCAGTATATTGACAGAGAACTTCCAGAAATGCAAGCTGGATTCAGAAGAGGATGTGAAATGAGGGATATCGTTGCTGATGTCAGATGGATATTTGGTGAAAGGAAAGAATAACAGAAAGATGTTTAGTTGTGTTTCACTGACTATGCAAAAGCATTTGACTCTGTGGGTCATAGCAAATTATGGATAACATTAAGAAAAAAATGGGAATTCCAGAATACTTAATTGTACTCATGAGGAACATATAGATAGACCAGGAGGCAGGCATTCAGACAAAACAAGGGAATGTTGTATGGTTTAAAATTAGGAAGGAAGTGTGTCAAGGTTGTATCCTTTCACCATAGTTATTCAATCTGTATGCTGAGCAAATAATCTGAAAGCTGGACTATATGAAGTGCAGGATTGGAGGAAGACTCAATAACAACCTGTGATATGCAGATGACACAATTTTGCTTGCTGAAAATAAAGATGACTTGAAGAATTTAGTGATGAAGATTAAAGACTATAGTCATCATTAGGGATTATACCTCAATATAAAGAAAATGAAAATCCTCACACTTGGACCAAAAAGCAACATCATCATAAATGGAAAAAAGATGAAAGTTGTCAAGGATTTGATGTTACTTGGTTCCACAGTCAATGCCAATGGATGCAGTAGTCAAGAAATCAGACTTCGGGGGAGCAGAAGATGGCATCATATAGATAATCTGTACATTTAGTCCCTCTTCCAACTAAGACTCTGAGTAACTAAGGAAAGTAGTGATACTGGAATTCTGAGTAACTCAGGAGAAGATAAAGTATACATTCAGTGAAGGCAAAAAAAGGAGCAGGTTAAACAACTGGGAAGAATAAATTAACCTACCCAGCCAGCTGAGATGGAGATGTAGAGGAGTCATTAGAAATATAAGAAAGGTTGAGGAGAGGGAAGGAAGGAGGAAAAAACAAAGAAAACCATCTTGGAACCCACAGGATTTTGGAACTCAAAATAGCCACAAGGGGAGTTTCTTCAAATGAGCTGGGATTCTGAGTGAGTGTGACAATCTTATTGGGAAATGGATCAAGACCCATCTGGGCTTGGACTAGTGCAAATTCCAGAAGGATTGAGTGAAAGGGAGATATTCTGTCTGAGTAAGCAGAACCCTAGAGCTGGTGCATAGCAGTGGGCTCAAGCCTAACTCTTGGATGATACTTTTTAGCACAGAATGGACCTGGGTACTGGGATTTTGTGGCTTCTCAATCTAAGCAGAAAATGGTGGCCCTTTATCCTTTGGGCCATCTGTTGGCTTTGGACTGCAGGTCTTTGATTGACAGCAGGGGATCATCATCAATAGATGCCTCAGAAGGACCCAGACTGCCCTGCATATGCCTGCATTGCTGACTGAATTATCTTACTCTAAACACAGAAATCTCCTTCTGCCTTTCTAACCTGAGGTTCACTTCTAGTGCCATATATATATATATATATAATTATTATTTTATTTTTTCCTTTCCTCCCCTGCCTCAAACAATAAGAGGAACACATTAGACCTCCACTAGGCAACCATAGCTATTATAGTGAACACCTCACCCAATGGACAGGTAAAACAAATGGCTCCCATGCCACAGGATCAACAACAGATGGTGAGAAATACCTGCTTGTCCCAACTCCAAATCTTCTTCACAATAAACAGACACCTGCACCCACATCTCCACCAGTGTTTCCACAGAAACAGAGAGAGCTGGAGAGTGACCCGATACATCTGAGTTAATAACCAAAGTACATCTGCTGCATACTTTCAGATAGAGTAAAACATAAAATCAGGGTGACACAAATTAATACATAACTAACAATTAAAGACAACAACTTCACAATTTCTAGGAAAGAACAGAGAACCTCATATCAAAAAAAAAAAAAAAAAAAAAAGGACAAGACGATAGAAATAAAAGTCCAGCCTAAAGAATTATCTATCATGGAAGGAAAAAAAGAAATAGAACTATTTGAGAAGGAATTCAGAACTCCAAGAATTCAAGTAAACCATAAACAAAAACAACAAAGAGACAGATAGTACCCTGGAAGAATTCAGAAAAATCATTCAAGAACAAACTAACAAGATAAATACACAATTAGAACTCATACAAAAACAGCAATGAGAAATACAGAAGATCAACACTAAAATTACAGAGATAGATAATACAGTGGAAGAACAAAAGAACAGACTAGAACTGGCTGAAGAACGCATTTCCCACCTAGAAGACAAATCCTTTGATGTCAGCCTATATGAAGAAAAATCAGAACAAGATTTAAGAGAAATGAAGAGAAGATAACAGTTATGTGGGATGACAAAAGAGAAATAACATATGCCTGATTCAAATACCAGAACAAGAGGAGTCACTGAGAAAACTGTCAAAGACTTTCTAACAGAAAGTTTCCCCCATATCATGAAAGACGAAAAGATATCTACCTACGAAGCTCAACAAACTCCATCCAGGACAGATCCCAGGAGAAAGTCTCCAAGACATATCATAATCAAACTTTCTAAAATCAAAGACAAAGAATCTTGGGTGCAACTCAGGAAAAACAAAATATTACCTAAAATGGACAGCCAATAAGACTAAGCTCTGATTTCTCAGCAGAAAACCATGCAGGCAAGAAGGCAATGGGATGGCATATATAAAATTTTGACAGAAAAGAATTGCCAATCAAGAATAGTATGTCCAGCCAAGCTGTCCCTCAAATATGAGAGTGAAATCAAGACATTCTCAGACAAACAGAAATTGAGGGAATTTGTGAAAACCAGACCAACCCTACAAGAAATGCTAAAGGGAGTCCTTCCCATAAAGAACACACAATAAAGAACAATAAATTAAAATCAGGACACTTGACACCATCATCTAGAAACCAAACCAGAAATACATGCTCAAAATAAGCTCATTAAAAGGGGTACATAGAGAAATAAGGGAATCTACCTGTACACAACACCAGCAATAAAGTAAATAGAGGAAATAAAAGTTTTAATTACAAAACTTCCAAATAGAGAGGAAGACAGGACAATGTCTTTATTCAACAGACTGTTCTAAACTTAGAGAGAGAGATAAGAATTTATTTCAGAGAAACCACAAAGAAAATTAACAATCCTCCTAAGCAAACTCAGAAAGAAGAAAAACATATGAGCTTAGTAAGCACAAAACCAACAACAATGAACAAAAGAGAAAAACACTTGATAACAAAATTAACTCAGCACAGGAAAATATAAATACTTAGAACAAGGAAACTACCAACAACACAACAAAAAACACAATAAAATGACAGCAATAAATTCATACCTATCATTAATGACATTCAATGTGAATGAACTAAATGCGCCAGTCAAGAAAAGAGAGTGACAGATTGGATAAGAAAAAAAAAAACACTAATTGATATGCGGCCTACAAGAGACCCACCTTAGACACAAAGATGAGAACAAATTAAAAATTAAGGAGTGGAAAAAATATATCAAGCTAATGGCAACCAAAAAAGAACAGGAGTGGCAATATTAATTTCTGATAAAATAGATTTCAAGGTGAAAAAAACAGCATAAGGGACAAAGAAGGACCCTATATGATGCTAAAAGTGTTAATTGACCAAGAGGACATTACTATAATAAATATTTATGCACTCAATGAAAGAACTCCAAAATACATTAAACAAATATTAACCAAATTGAAAGGAAAAATAGACAACTCTACAATAGTAGTAGGAGACTTTAACACACCACGTTTAAGGAGGGACAGAACAACTAAAAAAAAACTCAAAGAGATACAAAAGAACTCAGCAACACAGTCAACCAACTTGGCCTCATAGATATATACCAAGCACTCCACCCAACAAAAGCACAATTCACATTCTTCTCCAGTGCACTTGGATCATTCTCCAGAAGAGACCATATGTCAGGACACAAAACAGGGATCAATAAATTCAAAAACATTGAAATATTACAAACCATCTTATTGGACACAGTGCTATAAGATTAGAAATCAGTCATAGGAAGACCAAGAGAAAAAAATTAAATATGTGGAAACTAAATAATATACTGCTCAAAAACTACTGGCAAAAAGAAGAAATAAAATGTGGAATAAACAAATTTCCAGAAACAAATGAGAATGAAGATACAACTTACCAAAACCTTCGGAACACAACAAAAGCAGTACTGAGAGCTAACATATAGCAATAAATGCACACATCAAAAAAGAGGAAAGAATTAAAATCAACACTTTAACTCAACATCTCCAACAGTTAGAAAAAAAGAGCAATAAAAGAAACTTACAGGTCCAGAAGGAAGGACATAATAAAAATCACAGCAGAAATAAACAAAACAGAAAACAAACAACAACAACAAAAGAGAAAATCAACAAAACAAGAAGTTGGTTCTTCAAGAAGATTAACAAAATTAACAAACCACTGGCAAATTTAACAAAGGAAAAGAAAGAGAAGAT
>NW_006921787.1:1612757-1616208 GCF_000298275.1 Orycteropus afer afer | reverse complement strand
AATAAATAAATAAATAGTTTGGCCTGACCAAAAAGAAATAGAAGTAAAATGCATCCATGTTGGCAAAGAGGAAATAAAGCTATCTCGTTTTGCAGATAACATGATGCCATACACAGAAAACCCAAGAGACTCAGCAAAGAAAAAAAAAAATTACTGGAACTAATAGAAAGTTTCAGTGAAGTAGCAGGATATAAGGTCAACATACAAAAATCCGTTGGATTCTTCTACATCAACAAAGAGTTCTCTGAAAAGGAAGTAAAGAAAACAACACCATTCACAATAGCTACCAAAAATAGAAAATACTTAAGAATAAATCTTACCAGGGACACAAAAGACCTACACAAAGAACACTAAAAAACACTGCTGTAAGAAACTATATGGTATCCACGTAAATGGAAGAACATGACTTGTGTGTGGATAGGAAGACTGAATATTGTAAATATTTCAGTACCACCTAATGCAATCTACACTACACATTCAATGCAATACCAAACCAGATCCCACTATTTTCTAAGGACATAGAAAAAGTCACTAATTTCATATGGAAAGGAAAGAAGCATTGGATAAGCAAAGCATTGCTGAAGAAGAAAAACAAAGTGGGAGGTCTCATGTGTCCAGATCTGAAAACCTACTACACAGCCCCAGTAGTTAAAACAGTGTGGTTTTGATACAATGATCTACAGATAGACCAATGGAACAAAATTGAAAACCCACAAATAATCCCATCGATCTGTGGACAGCTATCTTTGACAAAGGACCAAAGCCCGTTAAATGGGGGAGAGATAACATCTTTAACAAATGGTGCTGGCAAAATTGGATATCCATTTGCAGGAAAATGAAACAAGACCTATACCTCACCCCATGCACAAAAACAAACTCAAGTTGGAACAAAGGCTTAAATGTAAAACCCAAAACTATAAAGCTCATCAAAGATAAAATAGAGGCAAATCTAGAGGCCATAATCCATGTCATAAATAGACTATCAAGCATAATCCAAAAGGCACAGGCGGTGGAAGAGAAGCTGGATTACTGGGACCTTTTAAAAATTACATTCTTTTGTGCATCGAAAGACTTCTCCAAAAGGATAAAAAGAGAACCTACAGACTGGGAAAAAGTATTGAGCCATGATATATCTGACCAGGGACTTACCTCCAAAATTTATAGAAAACTTCAGCACGTCAACACCAAAAAGACAATCCAATTCAAAAATGGCAAAGAACATGAACAGACACTTCACTAAAGAAAATATACTGGAGGCCAACAAACACAAGAAGAAATGGTGATGATCATTAGCCATTAGAGAAATGCAAATCAAAACAATGAGATATCATCTCATTCCACCAATAGTAGGAATGTTCAACAAAATAGAAAATAACAAATGCTGGTAAGTTTGTGAAGAGATTGGAACTCATACCCTGCTGGTGGAACTTCAAAATGGTACAACCATTGTGGATACTAGTATGATGTTTCTTTAAAAAAACTGAAAAAAGAAGTACCATTTGATCCAGCAATTAACTTACTATGAAAATATCCTAAAGAGATGAGAGACAGGACAAGAAAAGACATATGCACACCCATGTTCATCGGAGCACAATTCACTATAGTAAAGAAATGGAAGCAACCTAAATGTCGATCAATAGATGATTGGATAACCAAACTATGGTACATTCACACAATGGAATACTATGCTACATTAAAGAATAATGAAGAATACATGAATTATCTTACAACATGGAAGAATTTGGAGGACATTATGCTGAGTGAAATAAGTAAATCACAGGACAAATATTTATGAGCCCATTATTGTAACATCAAGGAAAGGTTTACTCAGGGAAAAAAATTTACTGTGTTGGTTACTTGGAATGGGAGGACAGGGGAAGGAAAATTTCAGACTAGTGGGGGGCACATTTGGTGATTTGGATGAGAGGAGGGATGGTATGGAAAGAGTCTGTGACCAGCATGATGACATCGGGGAAAGGAAGGACACTGAAACGTGAACATAAGATATAGACCACAGAGGTAACTACTATTATATACACAATACAGCATTACCACTAACATCAAGCACCAGGCTATGGATAAATGCATGGACAGGTGAGAAGATCTAGGTCAAGTGAACAGTAGTCAAACTTGAATTGCCAGAATAGAGAGTCAAGGTCTCTCAATCAATTGCCAGATTTGATCTAGTTTAGAGATCCACAACCCTTTGAATGAAGGGGAGGTCAAGTCCCCTTGAGGAAAAACACCAGTACAATGCTAAAAGTTTAAACTATTAATCTTTCTGCTAGTCTTCCTCAAAGAGAGCTAGGGTCTTTTACAAGAGTGACTGTTCCATGGGGAAAAGGAATTATTATCAGACTTTTCAGGGATTACTGAACACTAGCTCTGAATTGACACAAATTCCAGGGGACCAAAAACATCACTATGGCCCACCAGTCAGAGTGGGGGCATATAGTGGTTAAGTTATTATTGGAGTTTTATCCCAGGTCCATTTCACAGTGAGTCCAGTGGATCCCAAAACCCATACTGTAATGATTTTCCCAATTCCAGAACACATAATTTGAATAGATATACTCAGCAACTGGTAGAACCCCCATACTGGATCACTGACATGTGGAATAAGGGCTATTATGGTAGGAAAAGCCAAGTGGAAGCCATTAGAAATGCTCCTACCTAGGAAAATGGTAAACAAAAAGCAATATCACATTCCAGGAGGGATTGCAGAGATTAGTGACACCATAAAGGACTTGAAGGATACAGGGTTGGTGATTCCTACCACATCCCTTTAACTCAACTATTTTGGAAAAAAAACTGGATGGATCTTGGAGAATGACAATGGATTATCATAAACTTAACCAGGTGGTAAAGTAATTCCAGTTGTAGCTGCTGGTCCTCTGTGGTTTTGTTGCTTGAGCAAATTAATATATTTCCTTGCACCTGGTATGTAGCTATTGATCTGGCCAACACCTTTTTCTCAGTTCTGGTTTTGTAACATCACCAAAAATATTTTGCCTCAGCTAGCATGGCCAAAAATACAACTTCACTGTGCTACCTCAGAGTATATCAATTCTTCAGCCCTATGTCATAATTTAGTTCACAAGAAACTTGGTCACCTTTCCATTCCACAAGATGTTACACTGCTCCATTACATGGATGACATTATGCTGGTTGGATATAGTAAGGAATAAATATCAATGACTCTAGACTTATTGGTAAGACATTTGCATGCTTTAACCAAAAAAAAAAAAAAAAAAAAATTCAGGTGATTTCTACCTCAATGAAATTTATAGGCATTCAGCTCTGGTGGCATAGTGCCTGAGACATTTGACTGCTAAACAGAAGGCTGGTGGTTCAAACCCACCAGTCCCTCCACAGAAGGAAGACCAGGAAATCTACTTCCATGCAGATACCTGCCTCAGAAACCCAAGGAGGGGTTGCTATGAGTCAGAAT
>NW_006921787.1:1610420-1612392 GCF_000298275.1 Orycteropus afer afer | reverse complement strand
GGTTCAAGCATGCCATAAGCTAGAGACCATTCCCAAAGCTTCTCTTTACATACAGGAAGCAGACCACATCCCAAAGGCAGTTACTCAGCTGCTTGTGGTAGATCCCACCATGGAGTTGACAGCCAGTCTCATCATGGGGAATAACTCCCACCAGCTTCCCAGCCACTCAACCAGGCCCAGCCAAGTTGGCACATAAACATAAATACCACCTGGGGCATGTAAAGTTATTTCTAATAAAACAGAGGATAAGTTATTGCATCTGCCCCTCCCACAAGTAAAAAGGAATCACAGTGTCTGGTGAACCTTTGGATTTTGGAGGAAACATATTCCTCATTTGGGTGTGCTACTCCAGCCGATTTATCAAGTGACTCAAAAAGCTGCTAGTTTTGAGTGGGGCCCAGAACAAAGGAAGGCTATGGAACAAGTTCATGCTGCCATGAAAGTCACTCTGCAACTTGGGCCATATGATCCAGCTGATCCAATGGTGTTTGGAGTGTCAGTGGCAGATAGAGACGCTGTTTGGAGATGTTTGGCAGGCCCCTATTGGCAAATAACAGCACAGGACCTTAGGATTTTGGAGTAAAGCCCTGCTACCCTTTGATGATAACTATTTTCCTTCTGAGAAACAGATTTGGCTTGTTACAGGGCCTCAGTAGAGACTGAAAACCTAACTGTGGGCCACCAACTCATCTTGTGGCTTAAGCTGCCCATCATGAACTGGGTGTTGTCTGACCCACAGACTCATAAAATTGGATGTGGATAGCAGCATTCCATCATTAATTGGAAGTAGTACATAAGAGACCAGGCTTGAGCAAGACCTGAAGGCACAAGTAAGTTTCATGAGGAAATGGACCAAATGTCTATGGTCTCCACTCTAGTGACATTACCCTCCCTATCTCAGTCTACACCTATGGCCTCATGGGAGGTTTCTTATGATCAGCAGACTGAAGAAGAGAAAAGCCATGCTGGTTTACAAACAGTTCTGTATAATATGCAGGCACTACTCAAAAGTGGATAGTAGCAGCACTGCAGCCCCTTTTTGATATCTCCCTAAAGAGCAATGGTAAAGGGAAATTCTTCCATTGGGCAGAACTTTGAGCAGTGCACCTTGTTGCTCACTTTGCTTGGAAGAAGAAATGACTAATGTGTGACTCTATGCTATAGCCAGTGGTATGGCTGGATGGTCAGGGACTTGGAAAGAACATGATTAGAAAGTTGGTGACAAAGAAATATGGGGAAGAGTTATGCAGAAGACTTTTCTTAATGGGCCAAAGAAGTGAAGATATTTGTGTTTCATGTAAATGCTCACCAAAGGGTGACCTCAACAGAGGAGCACTTTAACAATCAAGTGGATAGGATGACACATTCTGTGGAAACCAGTCATCCTCTTTCCCCAGCCACTCCTGTCATTGTCCAATGGGCTCATGAACAAAATGGCCATGGTGGCAGGGATGTAACTTATGCACAGGCTCAGCAACATGAAACTTGCCCTTGAATGAAGAGTCACTAAATCAAATGGAATAAATGACAAGATAAAAGAACTGAACAGAAGATTTCAAAGAGCATCTCAAGAAGACAAAGGCAATTATTATAATGAAATGTGCAAAGACATGGAGTTGGAAAACCAGAAGGGATGAAAACACATTTCATCGACGTTTCTCACCCTGAAGGAGCTGAAGAAAAAATTTAAGCCTTGAGTTGCAATATTGAAAGATTCTATGGGCAATGTATTTCATGATGCAGGAAACATCCAAAGAAGATGGAAGGAATACACAGAGTCACTGTAACAAAAAGAACTGGTCAATGTTCACCCATTTCAGGAGGTGGCATATGATCAAGAACCAATAGTATTAAAGGAAGAAGTCAAAGCTGCACTGAAGGAAGTGGCATAAAACAAGGCTCCAGGAATTGAAGGAATACCCATTGAAATGTTTCAACAAATGGATGCCACCCTGGAGGCACTCACTGGGCT
>NW_006921787.1:1608161-1608626 GCF_000298275.1 Orycteropus afer afer | reverse complement strand
TATCCCTCCTGAATTTAAAGATCATCTAAAGAATATATTTGATGCCTTGAACACCAATGATGAAAAAACAGAGGAATTGTGGGATGACATCAAGAATATCATCCATGAAGAAGCCAAGAAGTCATTAAAAAGATGAGAAAAAAGAAAATACCGAAATAGATGACAGAAGATATTCTGAAGCTTGCCCTTGAGCAGAGAGTAGCCAAAGCAAATGGAAGAAAAAGATTAAAGATAAAAGAGCTGAACTGAAGATATCAAAGATCAGCTAGAGCAGATGACGCCAATTACTATAATGAAATGTGCAAACACGTGCTGCTAGAAAACCAAAACAGAAGAACATGTTTGGCATTTCTCAAGCTGAAAGAACTGAGGAAAAAATTTAAGCCTCGAGTTGCAATACTGAAAGATTCTAAGGGCAAAATATTGAATGATGTAGGAAGCATCAAAAGAATATGGAAGGATTTC
>NW_006921787.1:1594145-1604654 GCF_000298275.1 Orycteropus afer afer | reverse complement strand
TTTGCTCTGTAAATCTTCACCCAAATAAAAATAAATAAATAAATAAAAGAATATGGAAGGAATACACAGAGTCACTGTACCAAAAAGAACTAGTAGATATTCATCCATTTCAGGAGGTGGCATATGGTCAAGAACCAATGATATTGAGGATATTGAAGCTGCACTGAAGGAATTGCCAAAGAACAAGACTCCAGGAATTGACAGAATATTCATTGAGATGTTTCAACAAATGGATGCTACCCTGGAGGCATTCACTTGTTTATGCCAAGAGATTTAGAAGACAGCTACATGGCCAACTGACTGGAAGAGATCCATATTTGTACCCATTACAAAGAAAGGTGATCCCACAGAAAGTGGAAATTATCAAACAATATCATTAATATCTCATGGAAGTAAAATCTTACTGAAGATAATTCAAAAATGGTTGCGGCAATATATTGATAGAGAACTTCCAGAGGTGCAAGCTGGATTCAGAAGAGGATGTGGAACAAGGGATATCTTTTTGGATGTCAGATGGATCTTGGTTCGAAGCAGAGAATACCAGAAAGATGTTTACTTGTATTTTATTGACTATGCAAAAGCATTCAATTGTGTGGATCATAACAAATTGTGGATAACATTGAGAAGAATGGGAATTCTGAAACACTTATTTTTACTGATGAGGAACCTGTACATAGACCAGGATGCTGTCATTCAAATAGAAAAAGGGGACACTGCATGTTTTAAAATCAGGAAGGGAGAGCATCAGGTTTGTATCTTTTCATCATACTTATTCATTCTGTATGCTGAGCAAATAATCTGAGAAGATGGACTGTATGAAGAACGTGGCATCAAGATTGGAGGGGGAATCATTAACAACTTGCGATATCCTGACAACACAACTTTGCTTGCTGAAAGTGAGGATGACTTAAAGCACTCACTGCTGAGGATTGAAGAGTACAGTGTGCAGTATGGATTACATCTCAGTGTAAAGAAAACAAAAATCCTGACAACTGGACCTATAAGCAGCATCATGATAAACAGAGTAAAGATTGAAACTGTCAAAGACTTCACATTGCTTGGTGAATAGACGCCAATGGAAGCAGCAGTCAGGATATCAGACAACATATAGCACTGGGTAAGTCAGCTGCAAAGGACCTCTTTCAAGTGCTGAGGAGCAAAGATGTCTTCTTGAGCACTAGGATGTGCCTGACACAAGCCATGATATTTTTAATCACCTCATATGCATGTGAGAGTTGGACAATGAATAAGGAAGACCAAAGAAGAATTAATGCTTTTGAGTTGTGGTGCTGGCAAAGAATGCTGAAAGTACCATGGACTGCTAAAAGAACTAACAGATCTGTCCTGGAGGAAGTGCAGCTGGAATGCTCCTTGGAAGCGAAAATGGCCAGACTTCATCTCACCTACTTTGGTCATGTTATCAGAAGGTACCACTCTCTGGAGAAGGATGTCATGCTTGGTAAGGTGGAGGGTCAACGGAAGAGGGGATGACAATGACAATGGATTAACACAGTGGCTACAATGATGGGCTCAAATATAGCAGGGATGATGGAGCTGGCATGGGATTGGGCGATGTTTCATTCTGCTGTGCTTAGGGTTGCTATGAGTCAAAGACAACACAACAGCACCTAACAACAACAACAACATAATCAATACCAATGGAAGCAGCAGTCAAGATAACATATAATGTGTTACATTGGGCAAATAGACCTCTTTCAAGTGCTGACGAGCAAAGATACCTCCTTGAAGACTGAGGTGTGCCTGACAAGTCTTGGTATTTTCAATTGCCTCATAGGTGTGTGAAAGTTGGACAATGAATAAGGAAGATCAAAGAAGAGTCAGCGCTTTTGAGTTGTGGTGTTGGTGAAGAATGCTGAAAGTACTATGGACTGCTAAAAGAACTAACAGATCTGTCCTGGAAGAAATGTAGCCAGAATGTTCCTTGGAAATGAGAATGGCCAGAATTCATCTTCCTTACTTTGGTCACGTTGTCAGAAGGGATCATTCCCTGGAGAAGGATATCATGTTTGGTAAAGTGGAGGTTCAATGAAAAAGGGGAAGGCCCTCAACAAGATGGATTGATAAAGTGGCTGCAACGATGAGTTCAGGTATAACAAGGATCATGGGGTTGGCATAGGACCCAGCAGTGTTTTGTTCAGCTGTCCATAGGGTCACTATGAGTCAGAGATGACTCGAAGACATCTAACAGCAACAACAGCAACATGGACTTCCAATTACCACGGCTGACTTGGCTTCTGCTGAATGCTCAGTCTGCCAGCAGCAAAGACCAACACTGAGTCCACAATATGGAACCATTACTCGGGATGATCAGCCAGCAACCTGGTGGGAGATCAGACCACTTCCATGATGGAAAGGGCAACTTTTTTTTTTTTTAATTGGATTATGCACTTACTCTGTGTATGGATTTGCCTTCTCTATATACAATGCTTCTGCCAAAATTACCATATATAGATTTATCGATGCTTTATCCACTATCATGGTATCCCACACACCATCAACTTGGATCAATGGACTCATTTCACAGCAGCAAATGAAGTGTGGCAGTGAGCCCATGCTCATGGAATTCACAGATTGTACCATGTTCACCATGTTCCCCATCATCTTGTATCAGCTGGCTTGAAACAATGACATAAAGATCTTCTAAAGACAAAATTATAGTGTCAGCTACATGTAAATACCTTACAGGATTGGGGCAATGTTCTCCGGGAGGTAATATAGGCTCTAAATCTATACTAAGCATCCAGTATATGGTGTTGTTTTCCCAACAGCCAGAATTTGCAGGTCAAGGAACCAAGGGATAGAAACAGAAGTGCTACCACTCACTACTACATTTAGAGACCCACTCACAAAATTTTTGCTTACTGTCCCTGAGACCCTAGGCTCTGTGGGTGTCTTGGTTCTCTAGTGCTACTATAACAGACATACCACAAGTGGATGGTTTTAAAAAACAGGAATTTATTCTCTTACAGTTTAGGAGGCTAGAAGTCTGAGTTCAAAGTGCTGGCTCTAGGGGCTGGGTGAAGGCCCCTCAAACATGGGCTTCAGCTCTGCCCCCTGTTCCAGGCCCACTAGAGCTGTAGGCATTTTCTGACTCACACCAGATGCTAGATATTGAGGCTGATGAACCCAAGATCACCAGGTAAAATGGCACAGTCCCAAGATCAGACAACAACATAGCAGACGACTGGTTCAAGTCCAGAAACTGTCCCAAGATCGGCATGCAACATGGCAGGCCATTGAGATGGAGACAGCCAAGTGCAGGATCCAGATGTGCCAAGAAGCGAAAGAGTTTTTTCAAAGCTTCTTTTTTATATTCTGGAAGCAGAATATAAAGGCAGAAGGCAGCTACTCAACTGCTCACAGCCTATTCCACCATGGAGTTGATTACCAACCTCATCATAGGGAATAACTATATCCAGCTGCCCAGCCATTCAAAACCATGGCCCAGCCAAGTTGACACACCACCATAACTACCACAGTGGGTCTGGAAGTCTTAGTGTCAAAGCGAGGAATATTCCCACCTGGAGACACAATACTGATTCCACTAAACTAAAAATTAAGAATGCCACCTGGCCATTTTGGGTTCCTCATGCCTCAGAATCAACAGGCAAAGAAGTGAGTTACTTGTCTGGTGTAATTGATCCTGATAACCAAGTGGGGAAAAAAAAAAAACCCACTGCCATTGAGTAAATTCTGACTCAGAATGACCCCCTTTGTGTTTCTCAGGTGGTAAATCTTTACAGAAGTATACTGCCCAGTCTTCTTTCTGCAGAGTGGCTGAGGCCTGTGAACTACCAACCTTCTGGTTAGCAGTCAAATGTCATAGGCACTACATCACCAAAGCTCTTTACCAAAGGAAAAGTGGATTGATATTACATAATGAAGTGAAGAAGAGTACATCTGGCATACAGGAGATTCTTTAGAATGCCTCTTAGTACTTTCAGGCTCTGTGATTAAAGTCAATGAAAAACTACAGAAGCTCAATTCTGATATGACTACTAATGGCCCAGACCATTCAGAAATTAAGGTTTGGGTCTCCCCTCCAGGCAAAGAACCACAATTAGCTGGGGTGCTTGCTAAGGGCAAGGGAATACAGAACAGGTGGTGGAAGAAGTTAGTTCTTAATACCAGCTATGACCACATGACAAGTTGCAGAAATGAGGATCGTGACTGTTATGAGTATTTCTTCCTTGTATGTGTGCATGAAATATTTTTATTTTCTTCAGTTATAAAATATAAGATATAAACAGTGTTAAAAACATTTTTGGTTGTACACATGTTAGTTGTATCATTTTAGGTGCAAGCAAGACTTTATCATTGTCTTTATTTAGAGATTATGTATGGTTCAAGGAGATGTGTTCAAGTACCAAGTTGACAAGAGATGGAATGTGATAGTAAGATGTGTGCCAACTTGGATGGACCATGGTTCTCAGTAGTTTACCAGTTATGGTAGAGTCACCCCTCATGATGAGATTCATACAATGTAGTCACTTCCATGATGAGATCTGCTATAAGCAGCCAGTCAGTTGAAGGGGAGTTTCCTCAGGGATGTGGCCTGCTTCCAACATATAGGTATATCCTGGCAAAACTCTCTGGCTTTTTGTTCAATCTGGATCTTGCATGTGGCTCATCATCTGACCTCTGGTTCTGAGATTGAACAAGTTGTCTGACATACTGCCTGTCAGTCTTAGGACTGTTGCCTTTGCAGCGTGTGAGCAAGTAGCCTGCCATCTTATCTGCTGATCTTGAAATTATCAGCCTCCACAGCCAGCAACCTGTTGTACTTCTCCTGCAGCTACCAGTCAGGAGAAGCCTCCAACTTGATATTTGACACACAGACTTGAGACCTGCCAGCCCCTACAACTGCATGAACCATCTCCTTGAAATAAATCAATCTTTCTCTCTTTCCACATATTGTTACATTTATTTATATTTATATGCATCAATGGTTTTGCTTTGCTATTTTGTCAGGTAGCTAAGTAAAGGATAAACTGTTTCAGGCTACCACATTTGGATTAGAACTGGAACAATGGTGTGGGTTCCCTCAACACTCAGCAAATTTCAAACAAAGCTCCCGTACCCTTTGTGAAATAATTTTTTCCCCAGTCCCCCATACTTAAATCTGTTTGCAAGCGTTAAGTGGACAGTAAGATAATATATGTTAAGTGTAGGTTTCGGTTTGTTCTTAAGGGCCTTCATAAAACATCTTCAAAAATAGTGAAAAGTTGATGTTTAGTACATTCAATGAAAACCCAGATTTTTATTTGCATTATAAATGCCTCTAAAAGGGTAAGCTTTAGGGAGGGAAGAAACTAGCTGCTCCCATAGGCACTCAAATTATTCCAGTGTTTCTGGAAAAAGTGATTGCCAAGGAGTTGTAAATCTCTATATTATGCCAGTAATTGTTACTAAGGAGAGCTTTTTAACACACATTGGGAAGTTGGGAAACATCAGGTTCTCTCCTGAGTTCTTTAACAACTCTGAAGAGACTGTGCACTAACAGTTAAAGGTCTTTTTGCTACATGGTTTGGTACCTCCATAATTAAATGTCTACAATTTTTGTACCCATCCAGTCAAGACAATTTCTATCAAAGCAATGTTACAAAACTTTAAAGTTTCTGATGACAAGTTTTTAGAGAAAGAAATTATATTTATTATATACTCTATATTAGAAGCTGTATTTTGTATAAGTAAGGTTTAAGTTTCTTTGGGAAATGCCTGTGGGCCAGCTTAAATTTAGTAGAAAGATTTCCTTTAACATCGTCCATTCCAAAATATTTGTGAGCAATATGGCACTGCCATCGAATTGGATCTGACTCATAGTGACCCCTCCTTGGATCTCTGAGGCAGTATCACTCCGGAAGTAGATTTCTCAACCTTCCCTCCAAAGAGTGGTTGGTGGGTTGGAACTGCCAGCCTTCTGGTTAGCAGTCAAATGCCTTAGGCATTACACCACCAGAGCTCCTTGTGACCAATATAAGTATTCAACATTTTAAATTTTGCCATTAGAATAATATTTTTTTAAAGCAATAAGTCCCCAATAGGCTAAATGGGAACAATTCATAAAGAAACAATAACCAATCTTAATCCATGCATTCAGTAGCAATGAGTGTACCCTAGCTGTTAGTCACTGAGTCAAGTTCTGTTGAATAATAAGACATAAGCCCTGCCTACAAGAAGCATATATTCTATGGGTTGTATAATTGATTAACCAACATTAAGAAAAGTCAACTTACTAGCATTAAAAAAAAAAAAAAAAACACTAAGTGTACAAAATAATAGAATACCATACTTAAAGCTATCCACTTGGATAAACTGTGATAACAACAAATGTTTGTAAGAGTAAAGCAGAAAGGTCACTGTTCCATCCCACCAGTAGCTTCGTGGGAAAATAGACCTGGCAATTGACTCCCTTAAACATAATGGCCTAGGAAACCCTATGAGACAGTTCTACTTTTTCCTACAGAGTCACTATGAATCAGAATAAACTCTGCAACCAATAACAATAACAACAACAGGTAATAATCCTTTGTTATTGTTGTTGTTAGGTGTTGTAGCGTGCCTTCCAACCTGAAGGTTCATATTCTGACACTATATAAAACAATTTTATACTGCTTTTCATAATGTTTTCACTGACCAATTTCTTAATAAGTACATTGCCAGGTCCTTCTTCCTACTTAGTCTTAGTCTGGATGCTCTGCTGAAATCTGTCCACCATGGGCAACTCTGCTGGCATTTGAAATATCAGTGGCATAGCTTCATGCAACACACAAGCCACCCAGTTCAACAAACTGACAGTTGAGTGGTGGTTTACAGTCATAGCTCTTTTCAAAAAGAAAATGTAACATTTAAGATGAGATAGTTAAGGATGGTCGCACACCACTAACTATGATCCCAACAACTCTGAAACATGTCGTAATCAATTCAATAGTAAGAATATATCAATGAGCCATAGTGGGGCAGTGGTTAAGAATTTGGCTACTAACTGAAAGGTTAGTAATTCAAATCTACTAGCTTCTCCGTGGGAGAAAGATATGGCAGTCTGTTTCTGTAAAGATTTGCAAATTTAAAAACCCTATGAGGTAGTTCTATTCCTAAGTTAATACTTGACCAGGAAGATACTGCATTTACTGTATCAGTAACTTTGTTTCTTCATTTTAAGGTGAATTGCCCACTTTATGGATTATTTTAAAGTTTACTTAGCCTCCATTGATCATTATATATTCCATCTTTTGTCCATTCAAAATTTGAACCCTCCTCCTAGGTTTAGGGGATTCCTTAAAAGAATGAATCTTAGAGAGAAGGAAGCACCTTCTCCCTTCTCTAGAAGCAGAAAATTACTTGCACTTGTTTGCACTGCCTCCATTGCAGCTAGGAAGCAAACATTGACCTTGCCTATGCTGTTCAGATACATTTAGTCCAGACATTGAATCAGGAGCAAGGAATGTGAAAACACAAAGGTGGTCAAACAGAGAAATTTCTTGGGGAATGAGGAGTAGTATGGCTGCAGCAAGACCGAGGCTCTGAGCCAGCAGTTCCAGCAGCATTGCTGGTAATTTTAGTATCAGATATGACTGATGTTGCTGGTTAGGGAAAAGAAAGAATCTAATGTTGCAGATTAGTGGAGGTGACGGTGTTTTGTTTTTTAGAACAATTCTGTGGCATGGTTTTAGGCATGAGTTCCTTCAGCCTGGTTCTTCAACCTTCCTAACAATTATGTAAGCTACACAACAGTCCTTTTTTTCAGAGTGGTTAGGCACTTGGCTATTAACTGTAAGTTTGGCAGTTCAAACCTACCAGCTGCTCCACAAAAGAATGTGGCAGACTGCTTCCATCAAGATTTATAGCTTTGGAAATGCCATGGAACAGTTCTACTGTTCTATAATTTCACTATGAGTAAGAATTGATTTGATGACAATGGGTTTAGGTTTTGGTTTCCTCAACATTGAATGTGTGGCTTGTAACTAAAACTGATGACTGAGGGACATGATAGGTAGATACAATTTTTCCTTTAAAAATGTAGTGTTAGTAAATCAACTATGTTTTTAAACTCTTGCTTTTTATGACTTGTAGTTTCAAATAGATGCTTAGACAGAGATTAGTCATAAATTATGAATTCAAGACCTATTACCTCCCTAATTTCCACTTAAATTTATTTTCTAAGTGTTCTGGATTGAATTTTCTCTCATAAAAAGTTATGTTGAAGTACTAAATCCTGTGACCCTGTTTGGAAATAGATGTTTTCATTTTGTTATGTTAACAGGTCACATTGGAGTAGAGAGGTGTTTTAGGCTGGATTCTCTAGAGAAGCAAAACCAATAAAGCTTAGAGAGAGAGAGAGAGAGAGAGAGAGAGAGAAATTTATCTTAGGGAAATGACTTACACACTTCTAGAAGCTGGCAAGTCCCAAGTTCTTGGATCAAACGTCAAGCTGGAGGCTTCTCCCACCTCAGACAGCTGCAGGGGCTGACAAGCTCAAGGGTGGGAGGCAGTATACCAGCTGTTGACTCCAACGAATATTGACTCTAACATCACCAGGCTGAATGGTGGATTGTTCAGACAGTTGTAGGTAGCACAACAGGATCCTGATTCACAGAAGAGTGGCTCTTTTTCCCAAGATGTCCATAAATATATTGGAAACAGACCACACCCCTAGGGAAACGCTCTTTCAACGGATTGGTTGCTTAAAACATATACATCTGGAGGAGTTACAGTAAGATGGTGGAATAGGCAGAAAGACTGCACAGACCCTCTTGGACAAAGAAAGGGGAAACCAATTAACACAGATACAGAAGATAATCCTGGGTCCCTGACCCTTGAAGGGAAGGATATAGAAGTGGACTAAACTCCAACTAGTAGGAGAATTTGCATGAAACACCAAAAAAGGAGACATACAGAGCTACAGTCTGGCAACAATCCTGATGGCACAGACAGCTTGGATATTGCTGAGTGGTGTCAGGACCTAAGAATTAACCTGAAATTTGACCCTACTAGCCTGGGACTGCACGGAGCACTGCACTGGTGGCTCGTGAATAAAAGGGGAAGCAGGGAAGAGGAAGGCAGGCTGAGCTGTGAAGTTTTGCCTATCCAGAGGGCACAGCCATTTTGAATGTTTACAAGTGGTTTGACCATCTTGGATATTTAAAATGACAGTGTTCTCACAGATTCCAGGGACATAAGAATAGGCACCACTTGCCGGGAACCGGAAGGACATTCCGAACACCAATGACTGGAAAGGTGCAATATTCCCTTTGTTACTCTTCTAACCCATACGCTCTTGGTGAATGGAGGTGTTGCCATCGCTTGCTCTCACCCATATTCTGGGCCAGGAGGAATTCCATCCCAGTCTGTGTGCTCAGGTGGAGCCTGGGTGCCTTGCCCCTCCCTGCCCAGGTGTTTTTTTGTTTTGTTTTGTTTTTACTTTGTTTGTTTCTGTCTGTTTTAAAATTATTATTATTATTATTATTGTCATTTTTATTATTATTCTTTATTCTTCCCTTCCCAGATTCTAGTTTTCTGCTTTTTCTCTCTTCCCTGTTCCTGGTTCCAATTTTTTTGTTTGTTTGTTTCTCATGGTTAACCCTGTTCTTTTTGCTTTTCTTTTTGTGTTTTTCCCATTTTTTTCTTCATTATTCTCCTACTCTACCTGTTTCTCTTATTGCCCTCTCCCCAGATCTTGCAGGGTTTTTTCTTCTTCCCTTTTTTTTGTTTATTGTTCCTGTGTGATAACATAATGTGTTTTTTTGTCCATTTGGTTTTACTTTCTTGATGGTTGTTTGATTGCTATTTTTGTCTAACTGAGTAGGAGACAGCAACAGTCCCTATATGACACAACTACACCCAAACCTTCTACAACTTCACTTACTGAGAGCCACCACTTCCTTCTGCAACAACTGGCCAAATATAAACAACCACCAAGAGGATCCTGACTCACCCTTAGATGTTCTTCACAAGCAGTTAACAGAGATATAAATAAAACAACATCACAATGTTTGGGAAACAATAGACCATCACAATCCACACAAAGAAGCAAGAAAAAGTGGTAGAAACAAAGGAGCAGAATACAGACTCAGAACACATCTCTGAGGAAGAAGTAGCACTGGAACTCCCTAATAAGGAATTCAAAAGATTTACATTTAGGTACCTTCAAAGGATTGAGACAGATCAAGGAAAAAGCTGATAAAATTAAGGAAAACATAGACAAAACCCTAGAACAATTTCAGAAGAATATACAAGAACAAAATAAATGAAAAATTATAAATGATTCAAAATCTACAGATAGAAATCCAGAAGATTAATACTAAATTGTCAGATATAGATAACACATGGAAAGGGCAAAGGAGTAAATTGGATGCAATGGAAGACAGAATTAATGAGATTGAAGACAAATACCTGAATACTTCTTTGGAAAGGGATCAATCAGAAAACAAAGATCAAAACAAAATGAAGAAAGCCTAAGGTGGGATACCATCAAAAGGAATAACTTAT
>NW_006921787.1:1562391-1585674 GCF_000298275.1 Orycteropus afer afer | reverse complement strand
CACAGCTATGGATGTATCCAAAGCAAAATAAACTTATGAGATTGTAAACAGGGAACCAGAGACATCAATTGGCAAATGAGGTCAACTACAAGCCAAAAAGAGGGAAATATTGTGTAGTTACAGAATTTCTAAATGCTGAAGAATTCAAGAGAGTTGCAAGATAGAACAGACTGTTCTACACTCAGGAAGAAAATTTTAAATCACAGGGTAACCTCAAAGAAAAATGATAAACTTTCACATCAAAATAAAAAAGAGAACAGTCACAAATATTTAGCGAATACTAAAAGATAGTAACAAAGGAAATGATAACATGATTAATAAACATAATGAGCTCAGCACAAAATTAAATGGAACAAAGAAACCAGGAACACAGTGAAAAAACACATGACACAATAACAGCAACCAATTCATACTTGTTGATAATTACACTGAATGTCATTGGATTAAATACACCACTCAAGAGATAGAGAGTTCCAGACTGGATAAGAAAACATAATCCATCAATATACTGTCTACAAGAGACACACCTTAGAGATAAAGACAAAAATAGACTAAAAATCAAAGGTTAGAAAAAGAATATCAAGAAAATGGCAACCAAAAAAGAGCAGGAGTGGCAATATTAATTTCTGATCAAATTGACCTTAATACAAAAACCACCATACAAGACAAAGAAGGACATATATAATGATTAAAGGATCAATTGAACATGAAGATATAACCATAATAAATACCTATGGACCCAATGAAAGAGCCCCAAAATACATAAATCAGACTTCAAAAGAGTTGAAAAGGCAAATAGATGATTTCAGAATCATAGTGGTAGACTTTAATACACCACTTTCAATGAAAAATAGAACAACTAGAAAGAAACTCAACAAAGATGCAGAAGAGCTCAACAACACAATCCACCAACTTGATCTTATAGACATATACAGAGCACTCACTGAATTGCTGGAGCAAGGTCAGATGATGGGCTAATTCATGTTCCTTTTATCATTCAAGGTTTGATTGAAAAAGCAGAACTACTAGGGGTCATATGTAATAAGGGATTTGTTATAGAGATTGAAAGTTAGGCAATTG
This sequence comes from Orycteropus afer afer, assembly GCF_000298275.1. Taxonomy (NCBI): domain Eukaryota; kingdom Metazoa; phylum Chordata; class Mammalia; order Tubulidentata; family Orycteropodidae; genus Orycteropus; species Orycteropus afer. Next base: position 1,584,594 of record NW_006921787.1, on the reverse strand, counting down.
TGGGAGCTGGTTACACAGTCTATATGAGACTGCTGCTTCTTTGTCTGATGCTGAGGCCTTTAGTCATCAGAGAAGGCAAGGATCAAGTAAAAAGAGACATGATGTGGAGGGGCAAGGACAAACTGGGACCTGAAAGACAAGCAGGTACTCAGCTTAGGATTAGAATCTGCTTCAGTTGCTCAATACCTCCAAACCTCAGATGTCAAGGATGCTAGTGGCCTACAGTAGAGGCTGGAACCCATCATCATGAAGCTAAATTTGCACCTGACCAATAGTCAAAGACTCTGAAGGAAGAAATCTATCTGGAATTTCTTTGGGTTCACTTGATTACTCACACCAGCAAGGGGAGTCACAGATAAGCAATAACATGACTGAGCTGCAATAGAACCTCATGCATTTCACTGATGTGCCTAGTATTGGGGGAAAGAAAAAAAAAGCAATGGTAGTATTTCACTTTCACTTTCCAAATCTCATGTAAAATGTCTCTTATGATTCACCCTAACCTGGAATTATGCAGGGAATGAAATGCTGAGAAACATAGTTCCATCCTAGCTACGTGAACACAATACAAATTCACCTCGCTACTGCTGGTTGTCACTGATGTCTTTCAAATCAGCATTCAAATTACTAGCCCTCCAGGAATACTTCAGTAATGTTAACAATTAACTGAAAATCCATCTTAGACTCTTCATTACCTTTGATGTCTCTCCATGCTTTCAATACCTCTCTCTGTGGTATATCTCATGATAGCTGATGTAGTGATCTTTCTAAAGAAAAACAAAACCATCCAATATGAGCATCTGCATAATACCAACATAATCTCCCAAACCCATTTTTCATCCTATCTACTTATTTTGTAGCATATAGCATAATCACCATAAACATTATTGAATTAATAAAGTAATCAATTATAGTATAGTCATCTGGATTGTCAATGGGACCAATTTCTTTACCCACATCAGTTTTCCCTCTTCACTCAATCATTCAACTTCATTTTATTTAAACATATTAGATGCAATCATTTATATATTTTTAATAATTGCATTATCTGAAATCTTGTGGGTCTAATTCTGCTGTCTGTTGTTTCTGCTACCACTCATAGTGATCTGTTTCTTTTATATTTTTTCCTTTCTTTTTTCATTGTGTGTTCATAGTCCTTGGAAAATTATTTTTAGGAATGCATTGAGGCAAGAGTTGAGGATGGGTTTTCCACAGAAATTTTGTATTTGCTTCTGCCAGGCACCTGGGGCATATCACCCTAGGAGAAATCCAATATTAAACAGAAGTATTGAATTGGGGGGTTAATAAACATGTGAAAGGCAGTTATACCAATTAATTAGAGGAGAATTGTTCACTTTCCCTAAATAGCAAGATTTCACACAGGCAATGTTCACTCTTAAACTGAAATTGGAACCTCTTTTTATATACTTTACCTTGGATTAGCAATAGGCATTGATTTCTGTCCCAGGATCCATGTCACTCCTGTCCATAAAATGAAACACTCAATCATCTGGATTTGGCAAATTTTCCTACGGTAAAATTTGGTTTCATTTTTCTAATGTCTTTGAGTTCTTAATTTATACCTCTTCTTCTTCTCCTTTTCCTTCTCCTCCTCCTCCTCCTTCTTCTTTTTAACTTCTAGAATGTCTTATCTTCCTGCTAGAAAATAAATTTTGTCTTACTTTATCCAGAATTTTGGATAAAATTATTTTTAGTTGTTTTGAGTGAGTCAGTCAGTTTTCTAACTATCACAACTGGTAGAAATTAGAAGTTGCATTCATTAATTCCTTCAATACTTTTAAATGCCTATTATATGCAAAGCAATTGTATGTGCTGACATAGAAACATAAATACAATATATTATCTACCTCAAGGAATTTAGAGAAGATTGAAAAGCATAAAAAAAATCAATAACACATAATCATCAATATAATGACATATAATTGGTGCAATATAGATAGCCACATGAGTGAGTAAGGGAATACAAAGGAAAGATATCTCATTCTTGGGGAATGAATGAGATGAGGGAAATGAAAAAGGGAAAAGGTATCAGTCAACAAGTGTCAGATATTGCATGGATATAAAACCACTCACACTGTGGTGACTAGTCTGGGATTCAGTTCTACTTAGCTATGTGTAATGGTTCCAGGCTGGAAGTTCTGTTTTGGTTTGTTTCATGTGTCTTTCATTCTTCTGAAACTGGAAGGCTACCTGTTCTTCTTATAGCAGATGTTCAAATCTTTCAAAGACTGAATGGAGCATAGTGCCTAAGGCACTTGACTGCTAACCAGAAGGCTGGTGGTTCAAACCCACCAGCCACTCCTCGGAAGGAAGATGGGGCAATCTACTTCCATAGTGATACTGCCTCAGAAACCCAAGGAGGGGTCGCTGTGAGTTGGGTCCGACTGGACGGCACATAACAACAACAACAACATGCCTCTTACACCTAGGTTCTAAATTCACACACATTTACTTCTACTCAAATTCCACTGACAAAAGCAAGTCACATGGTCTTACCCAGCATCAGTAGGGTGAAGAAGTGTACTCCTTCCAGAGAGTGAATATTTGATGAAGAGTGCTCTAATCTAACAAAAAAGGGTTCATTGATTGATATTCAAATTTAGTTTTAAAAGGAAAATAGGAATTCAGAATATAGAGAATGCACATTCCAGGGAAAAAGGAAAGGTACTTATAAAACCAACATGAGCAATTTTAAGAGTCAAAGAAAGTAATTCATCACTCTGAACTATGCAATCATATGAGGATACCAGGAAATGGTAGACAGGAGTCAGCAAAAAGTATAATGTGTCTTAATAAGCCTTATCTTCTGTGTTGCAAGGAGTCATTGAAAAGTTGTAAGCCAGAGTGATATAATCAGCTTTGCATTTTATTGAGATCATGCTGACATCTTATTAGATAAGCTGATTCTGCAGGCAGGGACACTGATTAAGAGTGTGATGAAATGATTTAGAAAAAAAAATGTTGAGAGAATGAATGGGGTCTATGGCAGTAAAACTAACAAAGTAAAGGTGGATTCGAGAGTTATTTGTAGGGTAGATCAATAACCTAATAAAAGTAAAGTGCTTAGCAGTATCGGGTATAAAATCAACTAAACCCACTGCCATCAAGTTGATCCCAACTCAAAGTGATACTTTGAGACAGAGTAGAACTTCCTCATAGTATTTCCATGGCTGTTAATCTTTACAGAAGCAGACTACCTCATATTTCTCCTGAAGAGTGTCTGGTGGGTTTGAATCGCCAACCTTTTGGTTAGCAGTGCTTTAACCACTATACCACCAGAGCTCCTTGGTATGCAATAAGTCTCACTAAATATGAGAAACTACTCTTAATAGCAACAGTTGAAAAAAAAGAAAAAATGTTGCCATCAAGTCATACTGACTAATGGCAACCCAATAACTCTCGAACTCATTACCTTTGAGTTTACTAGTTAATTGAAGGAGTGGAGGTAGAAAGATGAGGAACAGCTAAGAATATAAGATGCTGTTCAAGTACCTTGTTTGATTATTCAAGATATCAAATACCAATACCTGTTGTTGTTGTTAGGTGCTATTGAGTCGCCTCTGACTCATAGCAACCCTATGCACAGCAGAATGAAACACTACCCTACCACTCTAGAACTCTATACCTAGAAAAATTATTCTTCAAGGATGCAAGTGAATTAAAACCTGAGAAACAAATATAATTATGTTAATGCTTGCATTGTTTAAAATAGCCGAAAACTATTACAACCAAAATATTTATGAACAATACAATGAATAATTAAATTGTGATATATTCATATATTAGAATCTGTGTTTCTCAAAGTGCCCATAACAACAGCTTCAGTACCACCTTAGGACTTGTTAGAAGTGAAAATTCTCAGACCACACCTACTAAATCAAAAAATTTCTAGCGATGGACCTTCATCTGTGATTTAACAAGTCCACCAAATGATTCAGACACTCTCTGAAATTAAAGAACCTCTGCTCTACATCAATGTAAATAGACAAACTACAAGAATATGTAACAACATAACTGCATGCTAAAGCATAATATTGAAAGAAATAAGAATTTAAAGTGTATACTACATTTATATAAAGTTCAAAAAAGATGGAATGCAACTAAATTGTTTAATTATACAAGATTGAGTGAAAACTACGAAGAAAAAGAAGGAAATATTTTAAAGAAAAGTCAAGTAGTGATTACCTCTGGGGAAAAGAGTATGGTGTTATGATTAGGAAAGGACATTTAAGAGGCTTCTAGGTGTAGACAAAATTCTATTTCTTGAGTTAAGTGGTAGATATATAGCTGTTCACTTCACAGTAATTGTATACATATGTATATATATGTGTGTGTGTATATATATAATTACAGTAGTTATATATATATTAAATGTATATATTCTATGCATTTCTCTCCATATATATTTATATTTCACAATCAGTTTTAAAAGTTAAAAAAAAAAAAAAAAAAAAGAGCTAATAGGAATGTTGGTAACAAGTAGGATCCTATCCAGGGAAATGTGTCTGTAAAGAGGTAGTCTGGAATGGATCACAGCCCTGGAAAATGGAGTGAAAAGAAATATCATTAAAATGTAAACTCTATTTAAAAGAGAAGTGCCTCTGGTTTGTTCATGCTCTATTCCTAGTCTAGAACACTGCTTGGCACATACTAGGCACTAAATGAATGTTTGTAATATGAATAACTGAAAGTAGAAATTCAAGTCTCAGATAGCTGGCAGAAAATGAAGCAGAGGTTCTCTCTAGAAAGCAGAGATTGAAGGTGTTTGGAGGAGAGTGAGAAAACCCAGATACTAAGTACATCTTGGGGAGAAAGTGTCAAAGAGCAAACTGATTGTCCCCTTGGTGGAAGATATGCCATCAATAAGGACTAGACATTGCAAATGAGATCATTAATTAGACTTCCAGCATACAGGAACAGAGAATCAGAGAAGCATTTAATACCCTTCCATCAATGCAGTTAAAGCTCTGAGAACTTCCATTGCTCCTGGGAGGAGCAGTACATCTTGCAAACAGGCTATGTGCTCATTGTGAACTGCTGGAAAGGGAGGTTATTAGGACCAATAGAAAGAATGTATAGAATGAGCTCACAAAATGACCTAAGATGAAATGCAGGAAAGTTCCATTATTTAAGAAGTGGGTGGGAGAAGTTGAGCTTGAAAAAACACTCTCTCTTATGTTTTATCAATACATCTTTAGCTCTTAATTTCCACTGGTCCCAAGTTTTCAACAGTCACTCCCAGCATGGACTTACTTACAACATCTAGTCATAGTACAACCTCCTTCCTTTCATAGCATGGAACTCTGAGAACCTCCTAACAACCTATCAATTAATTTTCCTTTCAATTTCCTATATCCTTTTGGGAAGCATACTTAATAGAGTCACCAAAGATCCTTTTACTATCATATATTAAGAACACTTTCCTTGCACAATGACTTTGACATGTAAACCCTTTGTTTCCCTGCACTTGGCCTGTTTATTCAGTAATATATTCAGTATGCGATACACCCCATCTTTCACTGATTGACATATTGTGAAATCATTTTGTTCAAAAAGCACAAGATCCCATGATTTGTCCCTTTGTTAAATATTCTAACTTACCTGGTGACACCCAAGGAACCCCAATTCTTCTCTGCATAAAAAACCAACAAATCTCCAATTTTACTCCAGAGTTCACGTGTTTTCTGTAGCATTCTGCCTATAAATAGAACTGAACTCAACTCAAAATAAACATAGCAAAGATGGAGCGTCTCAGTTTCTTTTCCAATCCCCTTTCATATGCATTTTTTTTTTCATAGATTTGACCAAAGTTCACCTCTCCACCATGTTATTGTTGTTATGTGCCGTCAAGTCAGACCATACTATAGTGACCCCTCCTTGGATTTCTGAGGCAGTGTCACTACAGAAGTAGATTGTGCAACCTTCCTTCCAAGGAGGGACTGGTGGGTTTGAACTGCCAGCCTTCTGGTTAGCAGTCGAATGCCTTAAGCACTATGCCACAAAAGCTCCCTCTCTCCACCATATGTAGCCTATAATCTCAGTGTAATCTACTAAATTTAGCAAGGACTCTCAGGATTCTTACACTTTTGCCTAAAGTAGTTGTGGGACCTCAGTCTAAAGGGAATATATCTGACTCCATTACAGTGTCTCATTAGGAGAATAGAAGAAAGCAGCTTCCTAGGAGTCTCAGTTTTGAAAGATCACCTACTTTAAATGGTTCTACTGGCATTTTGATTCATAGTTCATCTTCTTTTGGTATGTTAGTTAGTTGGATACACTTGCCCAGACAAGCTGGTATGTTCCTATATGCACTAATAGATGGAACTTTTGGCTTCAATAAACCAGGGGGAAAAAAAAAAAAAAAAAACTCACTGCTATTGAATTGATTCCAACTCACAGTAACCCCATTGGGTTTTCAAGGCAAGAAATATGGAAGTTCATCCCCCATCTTCCTTTCACTGAGTGGCTGGTGGGTTTGAACTATCAGCCTTCTGGTTAGCAGTCAAATGCCTTAAGCACTGCAACACCAGTGGTGTTTAAAACAAGAGAGAGAAGAAATATCAGTCCCAAATATTTCCAGTCAACCCATGGCAGGGAGACATATAATGCTTCAATCCTCACTTGAGAATTGGTTTAAAGCTTGTACAATGCTTTACTCCAGTCACCAAGTCATATATTTATCACCATTGTGTATATACCAAATTGTTAATTCATACAGGGTTTAAGCATAATTATTTTGTGATTCCTTTTGTTACTCAGGTAACCATGGAGCCAAATAAAAGTAAATACTTCTGAGGATGAAAGGAAGGAGGGAAAGAAGAAGGAGAGACCATTCTGTCACCAATGTCATTAGAAGTGTGTGTCTTACCAACAATCAGCCCTCAACTCCAGTTTGTATCTCCTCCTTCCAATCTTTCTTTCCCAACACATAAATTTTAGAAGTGTCTTCAAAGGCCTCACTTTTAAGAATATCTGACATGAAGTAATTGTCTAGGACTATCAGCATCCATTGGCCTGGAAGAGACTGGGCTACAGGCAAAAAAGAAGGAAAACAAAAAACCAAGCAAACAAAAACAATAACTAAAAGCACTCAGCAGGGTTTCCGGTCCCAATCCACAAACCTTTCACCAGGTATAAATCAGATCCCAGCAGCTTGCTTTTGTCTGTTTTCCAATGGCTTTATGTGATAATTTTGGAGAAGCCACCTTAGTATGCTCACATTTTAACTTGCATGAGCATATTTTGAAACCTACGCACATAACACACCCTTTGTCACAAGGGGATTCTTATAGCACCACTTTATTCCTTATTATCTTTCCATGCCCAGGGAAAGTATTCTAAGTATAACAAAGGCCACTGAAGTCTAGAGAAAAGCGAAATTGCTTGAACTGTTTCTATCTTGACTTGTCCGAGCAAGCAAAAATCTTTGACTTTTCTGTTATAATAACCTCCAATGGTGTTACATCCCTAGACCATGACACTGGCAACACCACTTAAGGGTTCTGGGAGATCTGCTATGGCAGCTAAGGATAACTTATCAAGTGGAAAAAAATGGAAATAGGAAAGAGTGTTAGCATGATTCCATGAATCACCAAGAATCTCATGCCAATTAAAATCTCCTGGTGAATTCATCTAATTGCAAGGTATTATCCTCATCTGCCCAGCTCAGTAGTGTCTCAGCCTGCAAACATAGCCTTGCTGAAATAACTACAACATTTTTATGTGTTTTATTGAGCTGTGGAATTTCCCAGCGGATCAGTTACTGGTGTTTATTGTTTTATATTTTAACAGCCTTTCTACAAATTGGGAATCAGGAACCAAATGTATTCATCCTGTGGTAATTTGCTTATTGCCTATGAATGGCACTTAAACAAGAGCAACAATGCACTTTCCACTGAAAAGCATTTGGTTTCAGCATTTTGGCAAGTGCTTTGGAAAACCCTCCTGCTTCTTTCCCAAAGCATAAATCTCAATCCTGCAGCTGTGTGTTTTAATCAAATGAGGAGGGAAGTGGGAAAGAGCTGAGCTTCGTTAACATGTTGCTTTTGGAAGGATGACTGTGGCATCCTTTCATCTCCAGTTCTCTCACTCAGTTCAAGTTGGTATTCAGAGGAAACATTACTCTAAAATGCAAATGGAGGTGCTGATAGAAGGACCTGCTGTGGGGAAAATCTCTATCAGAAGCATTACCTTTGCTTAAACAGTCACAGTAATCATAGTTTTTCAGCAGAGCCACAATTCAAACCCCAGTGTTACGTCATTGTTCTTTTGAACGGTTCAGGACACACAGAACAAGTACTATATCTTTGTTAGAATAACAGCTTTGTTCAATGAAACCATTTGGCTTTAAATCAAGAGTGATTTTAAAGCAAGACTGTATGGTCCCAAACGGAGTTGCTTAACACAATAAGGTGTATAATAAACAAGAGCATGTAGTGAGTAATCCAGGCAATGTTCCCATCAGACAGACACGGGTTTCTTTGGGAGAGCATTTCTTTGGAGTTAAGATCCCCATGAAGCACATAAAGTTGCCCAGCAGTTACTCCATATTTGTTTTAAAATGCTTTTGGTATTCTTTGGGGGCACGCTGAAGCTAGAAAACATGCATTTAGGTCAAGGCTCTGCAGCATGATCTGATGGTGTGTACTTCTCTCTCTCCTTTATTCCTTTTATTTTTCTCTCTTCCTTCTTTGCTTCAGTTTATCCACTACTGGTAAAAGTAAAATTACCAAAGATGTGCTAGAATGATGATGATGTCCTTTTCTATCTATACAGAATTTCCACTTAAACTTCTGTGATTCAGCTCTAATGTCACCTTCAACATGTAGCCATTCTCAGTCCTTCACTTAATCTGTTAGTGACCTCCTATACTACGTAGTCAAAACTGGCAACCAAGGATCAGATTAAGCTTATATATTAGTTATTATAGCGGGAGGAGGGGATGTTACACTGTATACCTCTGAAATTTGAATTTGAATCAACATGAGTATGTTATTTATCTCTTATTTTTCTCATAAGCCTCATAATAGTGGCCATTCCCTTGATGATGAAGACATACATGTCTCCCACCAACTAACCACACTGAATACATGCACATTGGGTGTATGGTAGTAACTTTCAACTCAATTGTTTGTCATTTAGCATCACTGAAAAACCCCACAGTTATTGGAGAGGGTCAGCCTAAGATAATTGTCAAACATTAATTGCTTGGCGGGGAGGGGGGGGGGTTCTGAGCTCTTTCTCTTTATCTAGCCAAGTCACCCAGATTGAGTTAAATAGATTATATTTCTTTCTTCTTTGTGGAAATGTAGTCATAGACTATGATAACATTATGTCCTTAGCTTTTTCCAATGTTCAGTATTACAACAACCAAAACACAACCTGGTCTTCTTTTTCTAGGCTTAAGATCAGTCTTCACCATACATTGTCTCCAAAGAAAACACAAATATGACAATGAAAACATATTAGAGAACAACATGTATCACTGAAGAGTTTCTTATAAATAGAGATGAGACCACACATCACTTAAAAAACTTTCTAAAAATCTTCATTTCCCTTATCCCTCCCTAAAGCCTCAAGTTCCATTTTAGTTGTCTTGATTTTCCTCTCATTCCACTTTCTAAAATGATGCAAAGCTCTCTAATAATGCCCAGGCTAGTTTTCTTCTTCTTGCTGCCCTCTCCTCTCAACCATCTCTCCACTATGGAAAGCAATCTTGACTTCTTCTTTTACATCTCAGCCCATTACTTCCTTAATTTTGTAGTGAGTGCAAATGAAAATCTTTGAAAGAAAGATGGGAAGGCATATTTTTCACTAACAAATGTAGAAATACATATAAAATACAAGATTCATATCTTTTTTTACCACCTATATTAAATATACTGCATTATTGGCAGTATATACAAATCCAAATATGAATTATTCTTAAGCTAGGTTGTATAAAAACATTTTGCTCTTCATGAACAGTTAAGCTTTCTATTGTTAGACGATATGAGTTATAGAGATCTTTATTTCTCAACTTTTGCTTTGGCTCATAGGAAGCTCATTATAAGTTGTGAACTCATTCACAGCAGTTTTCTTAAGCCAAGCTTTGCAGTACATTTATCTCCTTCCAGACACACTTTCATCACTTTACTCTTGTACATCCATCATAGGTGAGACCTAGTCTTCCTCTTAAAAAAAAATGTACAGGTGCACACTCAGTCTTAGGAGGTAACATGAGGAGTTGTACCTGCAAAATAAAGAAATAACCAGTAAGAAGAAAGCTGAGATCCAAGAAATTGAGGATGCACATTTCAGAATGAGAGCTGAGCAGCAGTCTAGAGAGGAGAGGATGAAGTCACGATCCCATAGAGGGGTCTCTAAGGAAAAGAGGAGACAGTCAGAAGAACTGAAGGAACAATAAATTCAGACAACATAAACAAAAATGAGATACAATTCAGAACTTTTAAGGAGGAAGTAGCTGCATAACAAGGAAAATACAAGCCTGGAACATCACTTAGCTGTTCAGAGAACAATATTTAGTCCTAATAATATAAGTATTGGATTGGTATTTCAAATTTTAGAATTATACTTTAAAAAAAAAAAAGAAGATAATTTACAGACAGGAGGTTAAAAAAATCAGCTTGACAAAATAATACAAATGAAATTGTAAGTGACAAAAGTTAGGATGTATGGGTTGGGAGGAAAAAGAAATTCAAGAGTTAAAGCATTAATGTTCTCATCTTATACACTGGGAATTTGAGAGGGATCACTGATAGAACAAAAAGAGTCATTGTATATATTCAAAATTTAGAATTAACATGTAACCACTAAAAAATATAGTGCTATAATTATTCTGGGAGGAAAGAGAGTGGTGGTGGAAAGAGGTATATGTGTACTAATAATTCACATTTATTATAGCAAACCAGAAGGATGGCAGTTCAAACCCACCAGCCACTCCTCAGAAGGAAGACTGGGCAATCTACCTCCATAGAGATAATGCCTCAGAAACCCAAGGAAGGGTCGCTATGAGTTGAATCCATTTGGCGGCAGTAAGTTTTTTTCTTTTTTTTTTTAATAGCAAAAAGGTGATAGATAACACGTAAAACTGATAAGTGATAAATCAAGAACTAGTAGAACAAATAGATTTAGAGATATGTCTCTAATACCAGAACTATAAATAGAAACAGTAAAAAGAATTAAAAGTGGTTACTTTTGCAGTGAGGACTGATGGTGGGAAAATGAGGAATACTGATTATAAGTCTTTCTGTAACTTTTTTTTTTAATTCTCTGCACGTATTACTTAAATTTCTTTTTTCAACTGAAAAATTGTTGGAATTATACATCAAGTGCTACAGAAGCATCAAGCAGGGAGTACCTGACTTTGCCTTGAGGGTCTGGCAAACCTTCATAAAGGAGATGATATTAGACTGAGTCTTGAGGGAAAGTAGACTTTCTCAAGGCAAACAAGGTAGAGAAGAGCATTCCTGTCAGAGTTTAGAGTATCATACACTGTAATACATCAAGGACAGCCAGAAAATAGATGGAAATGTGTTTAGAAAGACAATGATGAGGCAAGTTTTTTTTTTTTTTTAATGCAGAGATAACCTGACACATAACAAAAATTAAAGGCAGCAGGCTATATGAAGAGAAGAAATGAGTAGTGGAGGCCCCATGTGAAGAGGACAGATGCCTCTCAGCTCCAGGCCACTGTAGTTCACAGGAATAAAGGTCCCGAGCTGCCAACCATCCAAATTATCAAGAAATACTAAGGGATCTGAACTTTTATGGGAATGTTCCCATTTTTAAGTGTTAGAAACTCATCTTTTTTTTTTTTTTTTTTTTAAATACAAGGGTACTGGCAAACAAATCTCAGATTTGATCATGGCCTCTAGTTTGAGCCTCTTAAAGCACACATGCCCCAGGCAGAGGTTCAGATCCTTTTGTCAGCAATAGGAAATCACTGAGGCAGACATCAGAAAGATGACTAACAATGCAGAGATGGGATAGGAAAATCTATCTAGAAGATCTGGGCAGGAAACAACAAAGATGTGAGACAAGGTGGCAGTAGATGGAATATAAAATAAGGGGTAGAAGTAACAAGAGGATGAGAATGATTAAATGTTTGAGTGTATTTGAGTGTGTGAGAAGGAAATGGCTCAAGTTTTTAACCTGGGAAAATGGGTATGAGGTACCCATTTAATCTCTGATTAAAGGAACACCATTGAATAAGTATGTAGGGAAAATTAATTTTATTGTATTCAAACTTCTTTGCTCTAGTAGAGTTCTACTTCAATGCTCAGAAGAATAAGGTTGTAAATCACTTTTTAAAAAAAATTAAATATAGCAATATAGAGATGTGAAAGCAACTGTTCTCTATCAAAGTCTGGAGAGAAGATCTTTTTGCTAAGAGGCATCTGCTCTGACTTTATGATACAGTTAGAGCATTCTCCCTCTAGCAATCAAGAATCAAGAGAAAGTAGAATTGAGAGCCCAGTGGCAGAATTTTGCTTTGGAAATCCACATTATTAAGCATTTCTTTCTCCACAGATTTCTTTTGCATGGCTGTTAAAGGTACCATGTCGTCTTCAAATAGTACAGTCTACTTTCTGAAACTAAACAGAATTGAAAAGAAAAACCCTCTGGCACATTTCAAAACTCAAACTAGCTACTCTGAATTCATTTGTCCCTCAGAGGCAGACATTCTTTGTCTTGCCCTTTATGTATTACAGAGGACACCGTCTAAGGTATTTCCTGCCTCTGTTTCTCTCAGCTTGTAACTTTCCAAACTTGTACTTGGGTTTTGTGCTTGTGTGTGTGTGCGCGCGCACACACACACACTTGCACGTGCGCACACACGTGCACGCGCTTATGCTTTCTTTGAGGATCTGAGTTAGGACAACACTCGGGTGGTACCAAGAAAAAACTGACAGGAGTGATTGCATTTAATACACATCTCACTTTAGTGTGTCTGCTGTTGGCCATACCTACCATGGATTCTCAGGTAGTTTCCAATCAGTCAAACCACAGAATACATCTTAAAATCCCCAACATAGAATTTATGATGTGATGTCCTGCTTGCCGTTAAATGTGGGGGGGGACAATAGGTAGGTTTGCTTTAGCAGAGTACTTTTAAAAACTTGAGCTCTAACATCTGGCAAATCAGAGCACATCTCTAGCTCCTCTATCAGTTGTTTATACTTGGGCTGGTGACTTAACTTCTCTATATTTGTTTTCTCATCTGAGAAATGGAGATGATAATAGAATCTGCCTTATTTTTCTTGTGAACTAAATGAGATGATGTGTGTAAAGAGCTGTGATTAGCACATAATACATGCACTGTTAACAATAGTAAGTAGTTGTTGCCTAAAGTCTTGTATCATTAGCTCTGTCAAAATGAGCCTCTCTAAGTCAAAGGAAAAGAAATCAGTTGATCACACCAGTGCTATTATGTGCCTTTGAATTTATTTCAAAGACTGACTTGTGCTATTTGAAATGCTAGGACTTGAATTTGAAACTGCTAAGAGTGACTTAAATTAGTTGAGTATTCAGAGCTAATAGAACACTCCTAAATCCTCGATCTCTGAGGAGCCAATAGAAAGTGTACAGTCATCCATTCTAGGTTCTATCTGCTGTCTGAACTCCATACAGCTAAGACTAGGACAGGCAATGGAGGACAGGAAAGTAAAGCAGGTGCAGATGCAATCGGCCTGACAAATAGGAGCAGCCATACTGGAATTCTGAGCATTTCACTTCCTTGAATCTTAAGTTCTTCATCTATAAACTTTCTTAAAGGACTCTCCCATTTAGCATTCTATGTATGAGTTGGAATCAACTTGATGGCAGTGAGTTTGGTTTTGGTATCATATAAGAAGACAGCCTAAACAACAAGCAATAGGTAGTGTTCATCAAAGTTTTGTGGGATAATTCACCTAAGGTATTCATTTAAATGCTAATTCCTCGACCTCATCTTCAGAAATTGATCATTGCCAGTCTATGGGACCTTTCAAAAGGCAATGTGGACACTCTAAATACATTCTTACTGATTCTCTCTGCTTATCCATTACTTCCTAAGTCTGTTGCTAGTACCACTGCCTTGCATTCTCCCAGTTGCTTTTGCAGTTGCCTAGTCTGGTAGCATAGTGCCTAAGGCACTAGACTGCTAACCAGAAGGTTCAAAACCATCAACCACTCCTCGGAAGGAAGATGGGACAATCTACTTCCATAGTGATACTGCCTTGGAAACCCAAGGAGGGGTCGCTATGAGTTGGGTCCAAACAGATGGCACATAACAACAACAGACATGGGTCATGAGCTTTTTTTTTTTTTTTTTTCCCTTCTTTTTTTTTTTTGCAGGTAGCTAAAATAATAAGCTACAAAATTAGAAATAGGTGTGTTACTTTAACAAGTAATTATTTTCCTGAAAATGAAAACTAGTGAGTCTATTTTAAGAGTTAATTAGCTGACAAAGAGACTAAATTCATCCGACAGTACATTTCAACATGTATTTCAGAAAAGGAATAGCATGCCAAGCTGCAGAGAATTTGTGAAAATTGAGGGACAAGACTGGCAACCTTCTCACATGGGCTACCAGAATTTATCAGAGAGTTGAGGTTATTTTTCTCATGGAGAATAATAATTTTAAAAAGATTCCCTTTCATCTAATGTCTATGTTAAATTATTTTTCTCTCATTGCCATAGTGCAAGCAGAAGGTTAACCATAGAGAATGACAGGCTCAAGGCTGCCCGGATGCTGCAGAATTCACACAACTTAATGAGGTGGCTTGAAGTTGTCCTTTCTGGTGAGGAGTTTAGAGAGATGATCTCTGCACTACAGTCTGGCAAAAGCCCAGATCCTGACATGCCACCTTATTAGAAGCTGTCTCTGAGGTTTTGCCCCTCTAGAATGACATTCTGGCAATTCTTCTGCTATATTGCTGAAGTCTTTATTATTCCTTCCTATTGCACGGGGACTAATGAATTTGAGAGACACATTTTCCCCACTTTATTTATTTATTTTTTTTAATAAATAGGACCTTTATTATTTTTGCTGATGCATTATAGAACTGGGTTCAGGGCATAACATCCCTACCAAGTGATTCCACTCAAATGAGCTGCATCAATAATTTTTTCAGCTCAACAGCCAGCATCACCCTTGTCTTTATATAGACCTCTAATGTCAAGAGGGGACATTTCCTGAAATCTTCTGTAATAATTTTATTGATAACTGCCCAATTGTTACCTGTTCCACCATAATGGTTTAGTTTCCAGGGTAGAATGTAAATTAATTAAAAACTACAATCTTACAGCCTCTCTCTTATTCAAGATCATGCCTTGGACTTCTGATGGTATTTGTCATTGTTGTTGTTATGTGCCGTCGAGTCAGCCCTGACTCATAGCGACCCCTCCTTGGGTTTCCGAGGCAGTATCACTACGGAAGTAGGATTGCCCAACCTTCCTTCCGAGGAGTGGCTGGTGGGTTTGAACCACCAGCCTTCTGGTTAGCAGTCAAGTGCCTTAGCCACTATGCTATTTAGCAAACTATAAATCCTGGCCATCTATTTTATTTCACTTTTTTTTTCATTAGATGTATCTCTTTTGGCACTTTTAAAAAATATTTTGTTATTAAACATCAATATAATTATGAAAGTGGAAGTTACTTGTGTCCCTAAATAAAAAGAAGACACTAAAGGTCTCTCTGGTAGCCTAAGGCACTTGGTTGCTAACCAGAAGGCTGGCGGTTCAGAACCACCAGCCACTCCTCAGAAAGAAGGTTGAGCAATCTACTTCCGTAGTGATACCACCTTGGAAGCCCAAGGAGGGGTCATTATGAGTCGGATCTGACTCGATGGCACATAACAACAACAACAACAAATGATCAGGTGGTTGGCCCAATTGTACAGAAATTCATTTCTCAAGGAGGACAGAGTGGAGCTGAATCTGAATAGAGGCTCAAGGGCCCACCCCCACAGCCTGGCCCTGCTCTGGCTAAGATCAACATGTTGCCAGTACTCTATGAACAACTGCAAAAAACAAGTCATTTTCTGTTTCTGGGTCTCAGTTTCTCCTCGTGTAAAAATTGGACAATTGCTACTAAAAGTGTGATCCATAAACTTGTAGCATCAGCTTTGACAGGTCATATTCAGATCCCTGCTCTATTCTTTGGATAAAATGATTATTCTCACTGAGCTTGTTTCTTCTTCTGTAAAATCAGGATGTTGTTGTTGTGTGCCATTGAATTGATTCCAACTCATAATGACCCTATATGACAGAGTAGAACTGCCCAATAGTGTTTCCAAGCCTGTCATATTTACAGAATTAGATCTCCATGTCTATTCGCCTGTGGAGTAGTTGGGTTTGAACCACCAAACTTTTGGTTAGCAGGTGATTGCATAACCACTGTGCCGCCAGGATCCCTAAAATGGAGATAATGATACTATTTCTTAGATTTGGGGTTAAAATTGATGAAATAACACAAGTTAAATGCCTGGTATAAACCAAAAAACCAAATTCACTGCCATGGAGTCGATTCTGACTCCTAGCAACCACCCCCTTTGAGTTTCTGAAGCAGTAAATCTTTAAGTAGATTGCCCAGTCTTCCTTTCATGGAGTGGCTGAAGGGTTTGAACCACCAACCTATGGTTAGCAGTCAAATGCCTTAGGCACTACACCACCAGAGCTCCTTAGTGATGGTATACCAAAAACCAAACAAAACCCACTGCCTTCGAGTCAGTCCCAACTCACAGTGACACCTCCTTGGGTTTCCAAGGCAGTATCTCTACAGAAGTAGATTGCCCAATCTTCATTCCAAGGAGTGACTGGTGGGTTTGAACCACTAGCCTTCTGCTTAGCTGTGAAATGCCTTAGTCAAGTGCCCTATGCCACCAGAGCTCCTAGTGCCTGGTATAGTGAGTTTTAAATGTTCAGTGAATGGAACCAAGTATGTTAACATTTAGCTTAATCTAAAAAAAGACTTAGCTTTATAGTTTGGCTTTTATGCAGTTATGAACTGCATCAGAAAGTGAGACTTAAGACTTAGTCCTTCAGAAATATGTAACCCTTTTCTTTCATCTTTTAAAAGTCTGGGTAGAGTTGTTGTTGTTATGTGCCGTGGAGTCAAACCTGACTCATAGTGACCCCTCCTTGGGTTTCCGAGGCAGTATCACTACGGAAGTAGGATTGCCCAACCTTCCTTCCCAGGAGTGGCTGGTGGGTTTGAACCGCCAGCCGTCTGGTTAGCAGGCAAGTGTCTTAGCCACTATGCTACCAGAGCTTCCGGGGTTTCTTTAATTGATATAAGATCCCATTCAAAGTTTGAGAAATGCAAGCACATTGAATTTTTTTTTCTTTTTTAAGTGAATTGTAATAAGAAAACCCAACTATCTTTCACACTTTTCCTGGGCTACTATTTAAACAACGTTAACAGACTCAATGGAGTTTCAACCTAGAACGGCAGTGACTGTCGATACATAATTTCCTGTTTGTGAAGCTGCTCCCAGGGGAACAGCACCCAGTCTTTGCTTGTAAGTATTTAAGAACAGACATTTTAAGATTTCCAATATCTGTTGCTTCCTCAAACAGTTCCTGGGTTCTAGAATGCATCTGTCTCTCACAGCTCTAACTTCAAGAGAGCAGCTTAAAACAATGGCCTACCTGAGCCCCCTAGTGGCAACTGTGATGCATAACTTTGAAAGATGTTACTGCAAAGCTCTTTGTAGGGACCTTAGCAAAACCAGTCCAGAAAAGCCAAACAATTTTGCACTGCTCACTGGCTCTCAGCAACCTACTGAAAGCTTGACCACCTAGGGCAGGTACAGTTTTCCTAGAGTTATGAACAGGTTCACTGATTCTCAGCTTAAAGATCTCTAAGTTACATCCTTCTGCCTATGTCTGCACTATGGCAATCCTGAGAACTTAGTGCTGCTATAACAGAAATAATGTAAATGGGTAGCTTTAACAAAAAGAAATTTATTTTCTCACAGTTTAATAGGCTTCTTGTTGTCGTTGTTAGGTGCTGTCAGTTGGTTCCTACTCATAGCAACCGTATGTAAAACAGAACGAAGCATCCCCAGTCCTGTGCCATCCTTACAGCTGCTGCTATACGTGAGCTCATCATGGCAGCCACTGTGTCAATCCATCTCATTGAAGGCCTTCCCCTTTCCTCTGACCCTCTACTTTTTAAGGATAACAAGCATGATATTCTTCTTCAGGGACTAGTCCCCCCCTGATAAAATGTCCAAAGTACATGAGAAAAGTCTTACCACCCTCACTGCTAAGGTGCATTCTGGCTGAACTTCTTCCAAGACATATATGTTTTTCTGGTAGTCCATGGTGTACAACTTTTCATCAACACCATAATTTAAATGCATCAATTCTTCTTCAGTCTCCCTTTTTCATTGTCCAGCTTTTGCATGCATATGAGGCTTTTGAAAATACCATGGACTGGGTCAGGCACACCTTAGTCCTTAAAGTGACATCTTTGTTTTTGAACACTCTAATGAGGGCTTTTGCAGCAGATTTGCCCAATGCAATTCGTTGTTTAGTTTCTTGACTGTTGTTTCTACTGCTGTTGACTCTGAATCCAAGTAAAAGAAATCCTTGACAACATTAAAATTTTCTCCATTTATCATGATGTTGTTTATTGGTCCCATTATGAAGAAGTTTGTTTCCTTTATGTTCAAGTATAATCCATACTGAAGACTGAAGGCTTTGATCTTGGACAGTAAGTGCTTCAAGTCCTCTTCACTTTCAGCAAGTACTGTCAGAAGCTAGAAGGTAAAGAGATTAGAAATCCAAATTCAGAATGCTGGCCCTGTGGGAAGACTTTCTCTCTGTGTTGGCTCAGGAGGAAGGTCCTTATGTCTTTTGAACTTCTCCTGGGAGATCTACATGTGGCTTGGTATCTCTCCTCCCCCATCTTTGCATGCTAGCTTGTGTTTAACCCCTTTATTTCTCAAAAGAGATTGACTCAAATACATTAACCCTGCCTCATTAACACCACAAAGAAAATCCTTTCCAAAGGGGATTATAACCCCAGGCCTGGAGGTTAGAATTTATAACATGTATTTTGGGGCACATAATTCAATCCATGACAAGCTCCAAACTCACTCTCACTTCTATACTTTTAATATCAGTTGTGTCCTTAGAAGGCAATACAGAAAAGAGGAAAAGCATTCACTTTGGAGTCAGAAATACTAAGATTTCAGGCCTGTCTGGACTACTTACTAATTGATTATTCTTAGGCAAGTTACTTAATCAATTCCTCTATTAGCTTAGAAATAGGAACAGTAATGCTTACCCCACAGGGTTACTTAAGTTATTAAATATATATGTGTGTGTGTGTGTGTGTGTATAAATTTAATAGGTATAAACAAGAATATATATATGTAAGAAAGAACATGTTATTTGTGTTAGATGTAATCTAGTCTGTCCCAGATTCATGGCAACCCCATGCACAACAGAATCAGATCCATAGGGTTTTTGTTGATTGACTTTGTGGAAGTAGATCTCCAGGTCTTTCTTCCTAATCTGTCTTAGTCTAGAAATTCTACTAAAACTTTTTCAGCATAATAGCAATATACGAGCTTCTGCGGACAGACAGGTGGTGGTTGTAAAGGATGTGCATCGGTCATAAATCAAACTCAAGTCCCACATAGAAGGTGAGAATTTTACTACTGAATAACCACTGCCCTTGCAAATGAAAATACATACGTATGTATACATATGTGTGACTGTGTGTGCATAGAGAGAGAAAGAGGAGAGAGAGAGTGCATTTGATTCTAGGAAAACAAATAATAAATGGTAGTGATTACTATAATTACCCACAAAACTCCAAATCAATTTTCTAATTATAACCCGGAGATACACTATAAATTTGAATTTTTTGCAATATTCATTTCAGAGCTGAACAATACATTAGTTACACTGGGACTTGACTTGTGAACCTAAGTCTTGGAAACATGAGGTCCGGACCAAACAACATGTATAGTTCTCCAACACTTACAAGTGAAGTATCCTCAAGGGATTTTCAAGAGCAGCCTAGAAAAGAAAGAACATAAAAAAAGAGCTGTGTGTTCATTTTCTAGGGCTGCCATAACAAAATACCATAAACTGTATGGCTTATAAGAACAGAAATTTATTGTCTCACAGCTCCTAGAATCTGGGAGTGCAAAATCAGGGTAGGGGCTCTGTTGATTGCTTCTGAGCTTTGAGAGAGAATCTATCCCCTGCCTCTTCCAAGCTTCCAACAGCTCTAGTCATTCCGTGACGTGAAGCTGCAGCATCACATGGTGTTCTTCTTCTGTCTCTCTGTCTCTGTTTATCTTCTCCTCTTTTATAATGACCCTTCCCACTCCAGTATGACCTCGTGTTAACCGTTAACATCTTTAAAAATCTTATTGCCAAATGTGGCGCAGTGAATTACTTGGTATGGCTTTTCTAGCCATAGTCTTTGTAACACCCACCGTATTACTAGGTGGGACCATGCAAATAAGGTGAGCAGAATGTTGGGATTGGGTAGTTTTGTCATTCTGCCAGGCTTAAAATGAGCCGCCTTAGAGACAGAGGGAGGATCTCACTGCCATTAAGAGAGAAGATCTGGAGGTAAAGTGGAGAACATCCTTGGAATCAAGAGTGAGGTGGCCTGGCAGAGACCTGGCTGAGGAACGAGACAGACTAGTGGGCTTACCTGGCCTGCAGAGTGAGAAAGTTGAGTGCCCTTGGGCAAGAGGCTTGCTGATGGAGTAGGGTGCACAAAGAAAAAGAAAAAAAAAAAAAAAACTCACTGCCATCAAGTTGGTTCTGACTCATAGCAACCCCTCCTTGGGTTTCGGAGGCAGTATCTCTACAGAAATAGATTGCCCAGTCTTCCTTCCAAGGAGTGGCTGGTGGGTTTGAACTGCCAGCCTCTGGTTAGCAGTCAGATGCCTTAGGCACTACACCACCAGAGCTCCTGGTATACCTATTGACAGAGCTAAAAGAGTTTTGTAACATTTGCCCAAGCAGGGCAGAGGCCAGGCTGAGAGGCCAAGGGACAGAGAGGTGTGACTGAGGGCATAGCAGAGAGGAGATTATCCTTATTGAAGAACCTGAGTAAAGTAACCTATTACCTCCCTAATAAACCATCATAATCATGAGAATTGTCTGTGAGTTTGTGTGGCCATTGCAACAAACCCAGCAGAGAAGTAGTGAGTGTCATGGGAGGGACAGTGGGTGTCACAATTGGTAAAAAGCCTGGAGGGTAGAGGCATATGTACTTTCATAAGAATAAGCATTGGGCTGTTGATAATGATTCTATCTCCGTCTTCTGAATTTAGAGGAGGTCAGAAGATCCCAGCTCCATGATCTTTTTGCACCAAACAAGTTCATGTTTATAGACACAGGGGTTAAGACTTCAATGTATCTTTCTAGGAGTCAAAGTTCAAACTATAACAAGCAGTTTAGAAAATATCGGTGTTGGTAAAGGAGCCATTCCAGTTATTTTACCCCAGTAACCTAATTCTGCTTGGGTATCAGGTTTTCAACTATGCAAGTACACAGAACTCAGGACATTTTTATTAGAAGCTCTCAGGTCTTTCTCCTCTTCTGTTGTCCAGCTTTCTGAGACACATTTCACACAAGGTTCAATTTACAGTTTCTGAGTCAACATACATTTAAGAGGCCCCATGCCAAAGTGTAGAATATGAATTAGATAAGGATGTTTATGGGAGCTCTGGTAGCGTAGTGCCTGAGGTACTTGACTGCTAACCAGAAGGCTGGCAGTTCAAACCCACCAGCCACTCCTTGGAAGGAAGATGGGGCAATCTATCTCCATAGTGACATTGCCTCAGAAACCCAAGGAGGGGTCACTATGTGTCGTATCCAACTTGACAGTACACAACAATAACAAGAGGGATGTTTTATACACTCTTCCTAATGTCAACTCTGTGGCTTTTTAAGAGAACTCCACCATCAAGTAGCTATTATTCTAGCCCATTCAACCAGAATCAACTAATATTTTTAACTGAAGGAAATACTAAATGAAAAACTCAACTTCAATTAATACTATTTATAAAATGCCTTAGTATAATAAAGTTATTAATTTAATTCATTCAAAAATTATTAAACAGGTAATTGGTGAACAGCACCTAACAACTACAACAAACTATGGAATGGACAAAATCAATCCTCAAAAAGATTATAATTTAGTGAGGAAAAGAAATA
>NW_006921787.1:1559932-1560421 GCF_000298275.1 Orycteropus afer afer | reverse complement strand
AATGAAAAGGTAAAAGAGCTGAACAGAAGATTTCAAAGAGCAACTCGAGTAGACAAAGCCTTGCACTATAAAGAATATTATTAGAGCAATTGGTGAAATTTTAATGGAGTCTGTAGATTAGATTGTGTTGTTGTTTGCCATTGAGTCAATTCTGACTCATAGTGACCATGTAAGACAGAGTAGAACTTCTCCTTAGCATTTTCTGGGCTGTAATCTTTGCAGATTGTCACATCCTTCTACTACTGAGAGCCTAATGGGTTTGAACAGCTGGCCTTTCAGTTAGCAGCTGAGTGCTTAACCACTATGCCACCAAGGCTCATTGATTAGATTGTAGCACGATATCAATGCTAATTTCCTGATTTTCAGAGTTGTATTGGGATCACACATGAAAATGTCTTTGTTTATTAAAAAAAAAAAAAAAAAACATGAAAATATCAGGGCTGAATGGCATAATATTGCAACTTAGTCCCAAATTGTTCAGAAATAAAT
>NW_006921787.1:1556684-1559324 GCF_000298275.1 Orycteropus afer afer | reverse complement strand
AGCAGCTAAGATTCTGGCAAGATGGCAGAATAAGCAGACAAGCTACACAGGCACTCTGCAACAAAGCAATGAGAAATTAATTGAAACTGATACAGAATATGATCCTGGAACCCTGAGCTTTGAAAGGAAGGATAAAATGCCTAAGGCATTTGATTGCTAACCAGAGGTTGGTGGTCCCAACCCACCAGCTGCTCCACAGACGGAAGATGGGGTAATCTACTTCCGTAAGGATGTACCTCCTGGGAAACCCAATGGGGGTCACTATGAGTCAGAATCAACTCAGTAGCAGTGAGT
Organism: Orycteropus afer afer; assembly: GCF_000298275.1. Classification (NCBI taxonomy): domain Eukaryota; kingdom Metazoa; phylum Chordata; class Mammalia; order Tubulidentata; family Orycteropodidae; genus Orycteropus; species Orycteropus afer. Next base: position 1,559,030 of record NW_006921787.1, on the reverse strand, counting down.
TTGGTTTGGTTTAGTTTGAGTAAAAGAACCTGAATGAAACAGTGAGTAAGCAGAGAAATGGAGCTGCGGACTGTCAGCTGTCCTGAGGGCACAGCCATTTTTATTATTTCCCAATAGCAACATAAGAACCAGCTCTGCTCTCCAAGGCTTCATGGGCAAGGACTGCATTGATGCCTCATGATCAGAAGGTAGAACAATGAGGAAGGGGACAGGCAGACCTGTGGACTGCTAGGAGCTGTCCTGAGGGCACAACCATTTTGGATGTTTTCAAGCTGCCAGGGTAGCTGTTTCAAATGTGTGTGGTGGCATTCTTGCTGGAACTGCAACCTGGATGTGTGCTCTGCCTACCAAGGACAGCATAAGCAACCACACTGGAGACTGAGGAGTGGAGAGGTGTAATATTCCCCTTGTTACTCTTGTGTCCAACACCCTCTTGGTGAACAGGTGTGGGGCCATCCTTCTCCCTTCACCCACCTTCTTGACCTATGGGGGCTCCCTCCCTGTCTGTGCCCTGACAGAACCTGAGTGCCGCATCCCACTCCCACTGTTTTGTTTTTGTTTGTTTTTAATTTACTCTTTTTATGTTCCTCCTTTCATCCTTTTTTTTCTCATTCCCATTTCTGGTTTTGGTGTGTGCGTGTGTGTGTGTGTGTGTATCTTGTTTCCTTTTTTTTTTCTCTTCCCTTTTCCTGGTTCCCTTCTTTTTTCTTTCCTTTGGTTCTTCCCATCCTTTGATGTTCCTTTTGCAGTTTTCCATAACCTTTTACTCTCGCTCTTTTCTCTCATTCCACCGTATCCAAATATTATGGCTTTTTTCTTTCTTTCTTTCTTTTTCTCTTGTTCTCATTGTGTTTCTTGTATCCTTTTTAAATATATTTTGAAAAGTTTTCTTTTTATTTATTGCATTTCTCTTTTATCTTTTGCAATTGTTCATTTGTTTATGCAGTTTTGAGTTTTTGTTTTCTTTTTTGTTGTTTTCTCGTTTTTTTTTTTTTTTTTTTTTTGGTCTGAGTGGGAGACAGCAACCATTCCCATACAATCCAACTATACCTGAACCTCCTGCAGCCCCACCCACTGAATAAGGTCCACCACTTGCTTTTGCAGTAACTGACTAATAATAGACAGCGACCAATACCAGCTCAACTCACTCTTAATTGCTCTTCAATGGAGCTAATGGAGATCTGTACTCACATCTTCATTCTCTATCACACTCACCAGGAGACAGGTGGTGAGTGCCTAATTGCTAACAACTAGCAGATAGAGGAGCACAGAACCCTTCTCACACAGATGTATCAAAACAAAATAAAGGAGAAAAAAAATCCTGCATGAATCACATCAACATATAACCACAAATTATACATAAATACAACACTACCACAATGTCTCAGAGACACCAGACCATCACTCCAACAGAAAAAAAAAGCAAGATAAAGTAGTAGAAACAAGAGACCAGGATGCAGAACCAGAAAACATCTCTGAGGAAGAAGCAGCACGGAATCCGTTATAAGGAATACAAAAGATTATATTTCAGTACCTTCAACAGATGGAGAGATAGATCAAGGAAAATACTGACAATATCAAGGAAAACACTGACAAAAATTAAGGAAAACAGGCAAAACTCTACAACAGTTTAGAAAAAAAATTACAAAAACAAACTGACAAAATAAACAAACAATTAGAAATGATATAAAAACAATAAACAGAAATCCAGAAGATTAATACTAAAATTTCAGAAATAGATAATACATTGAATGTACAAAGGAGTAGAATCAAATCAACAGAAGGCAGAATTAATGAAATTTGAAGACAAATATCTCAATACTACTTTGTCAAGGGATCAATCAGACAAAAAATCAAAACATAATGAAGAAACACTAAGATTCATGTGGGATATCATCAAGAGGAATAACCAATGTGTAATTGGAATTCTAGAACTGGAAGAAAAAGATAAAACCACGAAGAAAATTGTCAAAGATTTGTTGGAAGAGAATTCCCCTAATATGATGAAAGACAATAGAAAAACAATAGAGAAAATCCACAAACTTAGAAGTTGGTTCTTTGAAAAGATAATAAAATCAACAAACTACCAGCAAACTTAACAAAGGAAAAGAAGATGAAAATAACACAAAGAAATGAAAGGGGTGATGTCACAACAGAACCAACAGAAATAAAAAGAATATCAGGATATTATGAAGAAATGTACTCCAACATATTTGAAAACCTAGAAGAAATAAACAGATGTCTAGAAATACACTACTTACATAACTAACACATACTGACTTAGAAATTTGAACACACCCATAAGAAAAGAAGAAACTGAACAGATCATTTAAAAAAAAAAAAAAA
>NW_006921787.1:1547611-1556584 GCF_000298275.1 Orycteropus afer afer | reverse complement strand
GAATAGGTCATTAAAAAAATACCAACAAAAAGAGTTCTGGCCCAGATGGTTTCACTGGGGAATTCTACCAATCATTCAGAGAAAAGCTGATACCAATTCTACTCAAACTAATCCAGAACATAGAAAAGGATGGAATCATCTTAAATTAATTTTATGAAGCAAGCAAAACCCTGATATCAAAATCAGGCAAAGAGACTCTTAGAAAGAAAAACTACAGACCAGTATCCCTCATGGATATAGGTGCAAAATCTTCAACACAATCCTAGCCAATAGATTCCAACATCATATCAAAAAAATAATACATCAAGATCAAATGGGATTCATACCATCTATGCTACGATTGCTGAACATTAGAAAAACAATCAACATAGTCCATCACATAAGTAAAATAAAGGAAAAGAGTCACATGATCATATCAATCAATGCAGAAAAGGCATTTGATAAAATCCAACATCCGTTCCTGATTAAAAAAAAAAGAAAAAAATCCCAGCAAAGTCCGAATAGAAGGGACATTCCTCAACATAATAAAGGACATATATGCAAAAGCAACAGGCAACATTATTCTCAATGTAGAGAGACTGAAACCATTCCCCTTTAGAATGGGAACCTGACAAGGATGCCCTCTGTCTCCACTTCTACTCAACATTGTATTGGAAGTCCTAGCAGGGCAATAAGGCAAGAAAGGGAGATCAAAGGCATCCAAATTAGTAAGGAAGAAGTAAAACTATCCTTATCTGCAGATGATATGATCATATATATAGAAAACCCAAGAGACTCAGCAAGGAAACCACTGGAACTTTTTGAAAGACTTAGCATAGTGGGAGGATACAAACAAGATCAACATACAAAAATCAGTTGGATTCCTCTACATCAGCAAATAGTTCTCTAAAAAGGAAATCAATACCATTTACAATAGCTACCAAAAAGATAAGATACTCAGGAATAAATCTTACCAGGAACACAAAAGACCTATACAAAGAAGCTGCAAAACAATTCTTCAAGAGACTACAAGAGATCTACATAAATGGAAGACCACAACATGCTCATGGATAAGAAGATTGAACATTGTGAAAATATCAATATTACCCAAACCAATCTATACGTTCAATGAAATCCCTCCAGATTCCATCAATATTCTTGAAAGAAATGGAAAAACCAATCACTAATTTTATGTGGAAAGGAAAGAGACCTTAGGTAAGCAAAGCACTACTGAAGAAGAACTAAGCTGATTTCACACTCCCCAATCTCAAAACCTACTACACATCCACAGTTGTCAAAAACAGCCTGATATTGGTAAAACAACAGACACATAGACCAGTGGAACAGAATTGAAAACCCAGAAATAGATCCATAGACATATTATCAGTTGATCTTTGACAAAGAGCTGAAATTCATTAAATAGGGAAAAGATAGTCTCTTTCACAAATGGGGCTGGAAAAAGTGGATATCCATTTGCAGAAAAATGAAACAAGATTCATACCTCACACCATACACAAAAACTTACTCTAGATAGATCAAAGACTTAGTGAAATCTGAAACTATAAAGTTCATCAAAGAAAAAATAGGGGTAAATTTAGGGACCCTAATTGATGGCATATATAGAGTATCAAGCATAAACCAGGATGCACAAACAGCCAAAGATAAACTAGATGAATGAGACCTTCTAAAAATTAAATTCTTATGTGCATCAAAAGACTTCTCCAAAAGAGTAGAAAGAGAACCTATAGAATGGGAAAAAATACTAGGCAATGACATATCAGACAAAGGACTTACCTCTAAAACTTATAGAAAACTCTAGCACCTCAAAGTCAAAAAGACAAAAAAAAAAACAATTAAAAATGGGCAGAAGATATGAACAGACACTTCACTAAAGAAGATATTCAGGAAGACAACAAACACACGAAGAAATGTTCTCAATCATTAGCCAATTGAGAGATGCAAATCAAAACAGCCATGAGACACCATCATACCCCAGAATTAATAAATAAGTTCAACAAGACACAAAATAACAAATGCTGACGAGGATGTGGAGAGATTGGGACTCTCATACACTGCTGGTGGGACTGTAAAATGATACAACCACTATGGAAATTGGTATGGAAATTCCTCAAAAAGTTGGAAATAGAAATACTATTTGACCCAGCAATTCCATATACCTAGTATATATATCCTAAAGAACTGAGAGGCAGACATGAACAGATACATGCACATCCATGTTCATCGCAGCACTATTCACAATAGCAAAGAGATGGAAACAACCTAAGCGCCCATAAGGAATAGATGAACAAATGCACACACAAGGGAACATACACACAATACTATGTAACCCTAAAGAATAATGTAGAATCTGCAAAATGCTACACAACTATGTAACTCTAAAAACAATGTAGAATCTGCAGAACACTACACAATGTGGATGAACTTGAAAGACATTATGCTGAGTGAAATAAGTCAATCACAGAAGGACAAATATTGTATTAGTTATTAGTCCACTATCGTAAAAAGTGAAGGAAAGGTTTATACATAGAAGGAAATTTTCTTTGCCAGTTACCTGGGATGGGAGGAGAGGGGAGGCTAAATTCTTAGATAGGTTGATATATAGATATAGATAGATATGGATATAGATGATATAGATACAGATATAAATATAGATATATAGACATAGATATATATCCCCCAAAGATTATTAACAGTTATCCACGGTAGTAGGAGGGAGGAGGGAAAGGTGAAGCTTTTGTTTGCAGGGCATTGATTTTATGATAATGGTGTTGGAATATTTTGAAAAAGGCTAGCAATAATGCTGGGACAACATGAAAATGATTATTAATGTCTCTGAGCTGTAAATGGGGAAGCTATTATGCTGACGATGATCTTGTTGTGTATGTTTTCCCCAAAATAAAAGTTAAAAAAAATATATATGAAAGTTTGAGGGGCAGGGATATTAAATAAATGGAAGTGAAACAACCAGAATCTTTAGAAATTGGAATGGGATCAGGTTTTTCACCAAAAAAAAAAATGAAGAGAAGAATGAAATGAGCCTGTTATTTTGAGAACAACAATGATGCCATTTGAGTTCGAAGTAAAAATTAGAATATTGGAAAACTTGCATGCACCACTATGAACTTTCTGGCTTTATAATACTTAAAGAACTTACTGATAAGATAGCTAATATCATTAACAGATGTTAACAGACTCCTTTGAAACAGCATAATGAAATGGTCAACATTTGAAAAGCCTGAATGTCTCAGTATAGCAATATTTTCTAAATGGTCAAATTCATGATGTTACAAAATCATGCAGAGGTAAAAGATAATCAAAGTATAATGTAGGCCAAGGGGATTTAAAGGATTAAATTTAAATTAATAAATATTAAGAGTTTATTGGGTGGTTTCAGGTTTAACATTATAACAAATATTTAAGCAACTGCCACTTCCTGAGTAGGGTCAAAGAAGAATATCCACATAACTTGAAGTCTATTAAAATACTCCTCTCTTTTCCAATATCTATGTAAGCCTCAACTTTCTTCATATCCTTTAACCAATATAATATGAGAGATTGGATGCAGGAGATGATATTCTTTGCAGGAACTGTCTTCTATTACACAAGACATTAAAAAGATTTGTAAAAATGTAAACAATTCCATTCTCCTCACTAAAATCTTTATTGTTGTTTTGGAAATTTTTTTTATCTGTCAAAAAATACATTACTCATGTTTGCATGCAATGAGTTTATCGTTTATTTTTAAATGGATTAAAAATTAATATTTTTTAATATATCAGTTTTAATTTCAAATAAAGTAAATATTATACCCAAGAGAGAGGTTTTGAGATTAAAACATTTGGGAAATTTCACTACACACACATAAGAATGACAAAAAATGAAAACATAAAAACCCTTCCGGAACCTTAGTAATTTTTAAGAGTATTCAGATAAACAATGATAACTGAAAAAAATGTTATAAATTATCTGAGTATGTTGTCTAAGAGATTATTACAGATTGTTGAGTTGAAGCCAAGAAGTTGGAGTATTATCAACGAGCATGATACAATAAAATCTTGACATTCACAAAGGATTTTAATCCAACTATAGAATGTTGCGTAGCATTTGTATTTTTGTTCTTTCTCTGAACACTTTATTTTTCGATGTCATTTCCCATAAGGAAGCATTTTTTAATTGTTTCATCAGATAGAATAAGAAGTAAAGCAATTTTGAGATGCTAGGTGGTTAAATGTGCTTCTTCATGAGTATAATAGGACTTCATCCTGAATGCTAGCCATTTTGTGCTTTTGACTGAATTTTTAATCACAAGAACATCATAGATTACTGTTTCATGGGTCTTCATAATCCTCTGCAGAGATTCAAATCTAGAAATGTAATATCTGCAAATAGCCAGGATCGGCCTGAAAGAAAGTATGACATAATCACTACTCTCAAAATTTTTACATGAGAAGAGATTCTCACATATGAAATTATCTGGTGCCTAAGGCATGTGACTGCTAACCAGAATGCTGGTGGTTCAAACCCACCAGCCACTCCTCGGAAGGAAGATTGAACAGCCTACTTTTGTAGAGATACCACCTCAGAAACCCAAGGAGAGGTCACTATGAGTTGGACCCAACTCAACAGCAGTAAGTTTGGTTTTTGGTTTATACAAGATCAAAAGAGTGGCATTTGCCCAGGGACAAAGTTCAGAAGGCAGGAAGGAATACCAAAGAAGGATGAAGAAAAATGGTAAACACAGGGAGAAAGTTGGAAGTATGTTTTCACATTGCAGAGACTGCAATGAATGTCACAACACAAATGTGTATGAATTGTTGAATGGAAAAACAATTTGCTTTGTAAACTTTCAACAAAATCAAAATTAAATCAATCAATCAATAAAAATAAACAAAAGAGATAAAATGCCAAACAGAATTTCAAATTCTTATATTCCAGACTTACTGAAGAAAAGAGAGGAGGTTGAACTCCTGAAACTAGTGCCTTGTTGTTGCTATGTACCTTTAATTGGTTCTGACTCATAGCAACCCTATGTACTATACAGAACAAAACACTGCCCAGTCCTGCATCATCCTCACAATCACAGCTGATTGATCCCATTGTTTCAGCCACTGTGTCAATCCATCTCATTAAGGGTCTTCTTCTCTTCTGCTGACCCACTACTTTACCGACTAGGGACCAACTAGTCCCTCCTGATAACATGTCCAATGGATATAAGTCTAAATCTTGCCAAGATGGAGCATGATGACTTGTAAGGAGCATTCTAGTTGTATGTTTTTCCAAGACAGATTTGGCTGTTCTTCTGGTAATCCATGGTATATTTAATATTCTTCACAAGCTTCATATGTCAAAGTCATCTAATTTTCTTCAGCCTTCCTTATTCATTGTCCAGCTTTCACATGCATATCAGACAATTTAAAATACCATAGATTGAGTCAGGTGCACCTTAGTTCTCAAAGTGACATCTTTGATTTTGAACACTCTTGCAGAAGATTTGCCCAATGCAGTATTTCATGTGATTTTTTTGATGGCTGCTTCCCTAGGCATTTATTGTGGATCCAAGTTATATGAAACCCTCGACAATTTCAATCTTTTCTCTGCTTGTAGTTATATTGCTTATTGGTCCATCTCTGAATATTTTTGTTTTCTTTATGTTCAGGTGCCATCCATATTAAAGACTGCAATTTTGATCATCAGGAAGTGCTTCATGTCCTCTCTGCTTGCAGCAAACAAAGTCATGTCATCTTCATATCACAGGTTGTTAATGAGTCTTCCTCCAATCCTGAGGCCAACTTCTTCTTCATATAGTCCAGCTTCTCAGATTATCTGCTCAGCATACATATTGAATAAATATGGTGAAAGGATACAGACCTGAGGGACACCTTTCCTGATTTTAAGCCACACAATATCCTCTTGTTCCATTTGAACAACTGCCTCTTGGTTTATGTACAGGTTCCACATGAGCACAATTAAGTGTTCTGGAATGCCTGTTCTTCACAAAGTTATCCATAATTTGTTGTGATCTACACAGTTGAACTTTTTGCATAATCAGGGAAACACAGGTAAACATCTTTCTGGTATTCTCTGATTTCAGCCAAGATCCATCTGACATCAGCAATGATATCCCTCTTTTTACTTTGGACTAAATTTCTGGCAGTTCCTTGTGGATGTACTGCTGCAAGTGCTTTAGAATTATTTTCAGCAAAATTTTACTTGTGTATTAATGATATTGTTTGATAATTTCTGATTTTTTTAGAACATGTTTCTTTGGAATGGGCACAAATATGGATCTCTTCCAGTTGATTGGCCAGGTAGCTGTCTTCCAAATTTCTTGGCATAGGTAAGTGCATTTCTTCAATAGTGCATCTTGTTGAACATTTCAAATGTTATTCCATCAATTCCTGGACCCTTGTTTTTGATAATGCCTTCATTGAACTCTTCCTTCAATACCATCAGTTCTTGGTGATATGTTACCTCCTCATGTGCGTGAACATGGACCAATTATTTTTGTGCAGTGACTGTGTATTCCTTCCATCTTCTTTTGATGCTTCTTGCATTTTTCAATATTTTGCCCATAGAATCCTTTAACATCACAACTCAAGGCTTGATATTTTGTGTGGTATTTCTTTTATTTGTATTTATTTTTATTTTTTTACTTTGAGAACAGATTTTTTTTTTTTTTCCTGATACGTTAACTTGCTTATCACCTGCTTCTAGGGGAAACAGCATGAAAAGAATGTGTAAGTTGACTTTTTGTTCCATTCAGTTCTTCTTCTTTTTTTAATTGTGGTTTGGGTGAAAATTTACAGAGCAATTCACTTTCCATACAGCAGTTCACATACACTTTGTTTCAGGACATTGACCACAATTTATCACAATGCAACAGCTCCCCTCTCAATTCCTCCCAGTAATGACCTCTTCTCTGTGCCCATCCCTCCACGAACTCCTGCTTACTAAGCTGTCTCCCTGTGCATAAGTAGCCCTTCTTTCTCCCATGATTGCTCTCTCCAAGGAGTGTATCTACCTCAGGTAAATGTGAGAACAGATTTTAATGATAAAACATAACATATGTTTATACACACACGTATATTTGCTTAAAATTAGAATGGACCTAGGAATATATAAGTATTTATGAACAAATTTCTAATAGACACTTTAGAATTAATTGTTTTCCACTGCACAGGGGACTGAGTTGGAGAATCAATGCTATGATATTTCTAAATCAGATTTATCAAATTCTAAGTGTAATTCTATTTTATTTTTAAATTTTATTTTGCCTTGGAAGCAAATTAACAAAGGAAAATTTGTTTTACAGTCAACAGTTCTTGTACATTTGATTTCACTACCTGATTACCATCCCGCACCATAACCGACTCTCCTCCCCTCCTGTCCCTGTGACTACCCCATCCTTGTTCCCTTCTTAACTATGCACTCCTGGTCTGTGCAACTTTCCCTCTGTGTGAATGCTGTCCCTCTGGTGCCCAATGGCCAATTGCTCTAATGAGTGTATCTCCCGTAGGTGAGTGCATCTCCTTGGGATAGGTGTTCTTCATGGAGGTCTTTCTACTGTTGGCCTGAGAGCCAATCCATGGCAGTGAGTCAAAGTCTAGGCCCAAAGGATAACCTGGTGACAGAGTCATGGGGGTTCCACAAGACCCTGCCTGAGCAGTAATTCTAGTCATTTTTGTGTTATTGGATTTTATTCCACATTTTTCCTCCCACTCTATCCAGTATGTCCAGGTTTGATCCCTTTCCGAGCAGTTAGTATTGGTAGCCAGGCACCATCTAGTTCTTCTGGACTCAGGGTCCCTCATATCCTTGGACTAATTGTTTCCAGATAGCTTTGATTTCTTCATTCTTCTTTGCTTCAGATGAGAGGAGACCAATAGCTGCATCTTAGATGGCTGCTCAAAAACCTTTAAGACCCTAGTTGCTACTCACCAAAGTAGGTGACTGGAACAAGATTTTTATGTACTATGTTGTGCCAATTGAGCTTGGTGTCCCCAAGACTATGGTTCCAAGTCAGCAGGACCGATAATTCTTTCTCTCAAGGTGTGTGGTTGTCTCTAAGAGATTACTCCAACTCTGTCTTTGGTTGTTTCTGTAATGTGCATTGCTAGTTTTGTAGCACAAGTGTTTATGTAAGATTATCTTCAGCTGAATCTACCCTTGATCTAGGGTGCATTCCTATTCTCCAACCCCCAGCTGATCTTCTCTTTTGTCTATGCATTTTTCTGTAGCCTGGTGTTAGTGGTAATGCAGTACTGACCATATATTAGTATTTGTCTCTGTTGTCTTTATTTTACATGCATGTTTCAGTGTCCTTCCCTCCCTCAATGTCAACATGCTTGTCACAGACACTTTCCATACTGTCTCTCCCCTCACCCAAAGCAATATGTGATCCCCAACTAGTCTGAAATTTTCCCTCCCCTTCCCTCCCATCCCCAGTAACCTACAAAGTGAGTTTCCTTCCCTAACTAAACCTTTTCTTGACTTTTTACAATAATGGACTCATACAATATTTGTCCTTCTGCAATTGACTTATTTTATTCAACATAATGACTTATTTCATTCAATATAATTGTTAAAGATAATTCCAAATTCATCCACGTGGTGAGATGATTCATGTATTCTTTATTATTCTTTAATATACCATACTATTCCATTGTGTAAATGTACCATAATTTGGTTATCTATTCATTTATTGATGGGTATTTAGGTTGTTTCCATCTTTGCTATAGTGAATTGTGCTGCAATGAACATGGGTGTGCATATGTCTGTTTCTCTCCTGTCTCTCACTTCTTTAGGATATATTCGTAGTAATGGAATTGCTGGAACGAATGATATTTCTATTTTCAGTTTTTGTTTAAGGAAACGTCAAAGCATTTTCCACAATGGTTGTACCATTTTGCCATCTGACCAGCAGTGTATGAGATTTCCAATTTCTCCACAACCAACAAAGCCAAAGATGAGGAA
>NW_006921787.1:1540706-1541265 GCF_000298275.1 Orycteropus afer afer | reverse complement strand
AGAGTTCCAATGCTGCTTCTTCCTCAGGGATGTGTTCTGGGTCTGTATCCTGCTCCCTTGTTTCTACCACTTTTTCCTGCTTCTCCATGTGGACTGTGATGGTCTGTTGTTTCCGAGGCATCGTGGCATTGTTGTATTTAGATCTCTGTTAACTGTTTGTGAGGAGCAGTCAAAAGTGATTCAGGGTCTTCTTGGTGTTTTTTTATCATTGGCCCTTTGGTGGAGAAGGAGGTAGTGGCTCTTGCTAAGTAAGTGAACTTGCAGGAGGTGTGGGTGTAGTTGTGTCTTATGCAGACTGTTGTCTCCCACACAGTTAGACACAAATTACAATTGAATAACCAACAAAAAGCTAAAAGCACATGGACAAAAAACACACCATGTAATCACACAGGAACAGTAGCCAAAAAAAGGAAAAGAAGAAGAAAAAACAAAAAAACCTGCAATATCTGGGGATAGGGCACTAAGAGAAAAAAAAGTAGAGAAGGAGAAAAATGAAGGAAAAAAATGGGAAAAATACAAAAAGAAAAACATAGAACAGGGTTAACCATGAGAAAAAAGG
>NW_006921787.1:1539950-1540532 GCF_000298275.1 Orycteropus afer afer | reverse complement strand
GGGCAAAATATTGAATGATGCAGGAAACATCAAGAGAAGATGGCAGGAATACACAGAGTCACTGTACCAAAAAGAACTGGTCAATCTTCATCCATGTCAGGAAGTGGCATATGATCTAGAACCATGGTACTGAAGGAGGAAGTCAAAGCTGCAGTGAAAGAATTGGCGAAGAACAGGCTCCAGGAATTGACAGAATACCCATTGAGATATTTCAACAAATGAATGCTCCATTGGAGGGACTCACTCAATTATGCCAAGAGATTTGGAAGACAGCTACCTGGCCAAATGACTGGAAGAGATCCATATTTGTACCCATTCAAAGAAAGGTAATCCCACAGATAGTGCAAATTATAGAGCAATATCATTAATATTGCACGCAAGTAAGATCTTACTGAAGATAATTCAAAATCAGTTGCAGCAGTATATTGACAGAGAACTTCCAGAGGTGCAAGCTGGATTCAGAGGAGGACGTGGAACAAGGGATATAATAGCTGTTGTCAGATGGATCTTGGCTCAAGGCAAAGAATACAAGAAAGATGTTTACTTGTGTTTTATTGACTACGCAAAGGCATTTGATTGTGT
>NW_006921787.1:1536632-1539850 GCF_000298275.1 Orycteropus afer afer | reverse complement strand
CCACTAGTTGGGGTTTAGTCCACTTCTATATCCTTCCCTTCAAGGCTCAGGGGTCCAGGATTATCTTCTGTGTCTGTGTTAATTGGTTTCCCTTTTCTTTTTTGAAGAGGGTCTGTGCAGTCTTTCTGCCTAGTCTGCCATCTTGCTGGCACTCTCCTTTGTTGAGTTTTTTTTTTCCAGTTGTTCTGTCCCTCCTTGAAAGTATTGTGTTAAAGTCTACTACTACTATTGTAAAGTTGTTGATTTTTCCTTTCAATTCAGTTAATATTTGTCCTACATATTTTGGAGCACTTTCATTGGATGCACAGAAATTCATTATGGCAATGTCTTCTTTGTTGATTGATTTTATACTATCATATAATGTTCTTCTTTGTCCCTTATGCTGTTTTTCACCTTGAAGTCTATTTTATCAGAAATTAATATTGCCACTCTGCTCTTTTTTGGTTGCCATTCACTTGGTATATATTTTTTCACCCGTTAATTTTTAATTTGTTTTTATCTTTGTGTCTAAATTGGGTCTCTTTTAGGCAACATATCAATGAGTCTTCTTTTCTTATCTAATCTGCCACTCTCTTTCTCTTGACTCATGCATTTAGTCCACTCACATTTAGTGTAATTAGTGATAGCTATGAATTTATTGCTGTCATTCTGTCAAGTTTTTTGTTGTGTTGGTGGTGATTTCCTTGTTCCAAGTAGTTTTCTGTGCTGAGCTCATTTTCTTATCAGGTGTTTCTTCTCTTTTCTTCATTATTGTTCATTTTGTGCTTACTAAGCCCATGTATTTTTCTTCTTTCTGAGTTTGCTTAGGGCGATTGTTACTTTTCTTTGTGGTTACCCAGAAGTAAATTCTTATCTCCTTAAATTTGGAACAATCTGTTCTATAAAGATATTGTCCTGTCTTCCTCTCCATTTGGAAGTTTTGTAATGAAACCTTTTATTCCCTCTATTTGCTTTGTTGCTGGTGTTATCTTCAGACTGACTTCCTTTTTTCACTGTGTACATTATTTATGAGTTTATTTTGAGCATCTATTTCTGGTTTGTTTCTAAGTGGTAATGTCACATGTCCTGATTTTAATTTGTTGTTCTCTGTTGTAGATTGTCTATTGGAAGGACTCTTTTTAGCATTTCTTGTACAGTTGGTCTGGTTTTCACAAATTCACTTAATTTCTCTTTGTCTGAGAATGTCTTGCTTTCACCCTCATATCTGAGGTACAGATTGGCTGGATATATAATTCTTGGTTAGAAGTTCATTTCCTTCAGTGTTTTTTATATGTCATCCCATTGCCTTCTTGTCTGCCTGATTTCTGCTGAGAAATCAGAACTTAGTCTTATTGGTTGTCCATTGTAGGTGACATTCCATTTTTCCTGAGCTGCTCCTAAGATTCTTCCTTTGTCTTTGGTTTTGGAGAGTTTCATTATGGTTTATCTTGGTAAATTTCTCTTGCGATCTATCATGTTTGGGGCTTGTTGAGCTTCTTGGACAGATATCTTTTCTTCCTTCATAGTATGGGGGAAATTTTCCATTAGCAAGTCTTCCACAATTTTCTCAGTGATTTTTTTTTTCCCCCCACCTCTTGTTCTGGTGGCATAGTGCCTAAGGTACTTGACTGCTAACCAGAAGGCTAGCAGTTCAAACCCACCAGCCCCTCCTCGGAAGGAAGGTTGGGCGATCAATTTCTGTAGTGATACTGCTATGGAAACCCAAGGAAAGGTCACTATGAGTCGTGTCTGACTCGATGGCACATAATAGCAACTACTTGTTCTGGTATTCCAATGAAGTATATGTTGTTTCTTTTCATGTTATCCCATGTAACTCTTAGGTTTTCTTCATTTCTCTTATACCTTTGTTCTGATTTTCTTCAAACAGGCTGGCATCAAGGAATTTGTCTTCCAGTTGGGAAATGTGTCCTTCAGCTAGTTCTAGTCTCCTATTTTGTCCTTCCACTGTGTTGTCTAACTCTGTAATTGTAGTGTTCATCTTCTATATTTCTAATTGCTGTTTTTGTATGAGTTCTAACTGTGCATTTATCTTGTTATTTTGTTCTTGAATGGTTTTCCTGAATTCTTCCAGGGTATTGTCTATCTTCTCATTGATTCTGTTTGTGGTTTTCTTGAGTTCTTGGAGAATCTTTTATAGATAGATAGATAGATAAATAGATAGATAGATAGATAGATAGATAGATACCTTCTGAATTCCTTCTCAAATACTTCTATTGCTTGTTCTTCTTCCATGACTGATCATTGTTTAGGCTGTGGTTTTATTTCTATTGTCTTGTTCTGTTGTTTGTTGTTGTTGTTGTTTGTTTATTTGTTTGATTTGAGTTTGTCTGTTGTTTCCTAGACATTTTGAAGTTGTTGTCTTTAATTATTAGTTATGTATTGATTTTTTTCACCCTGGTTTTATATTTTACTATATCTGAAAGTGTGGAACAGGTGTACTTTTTTGGTTATTAACTTGGTTGTACTGGATTGCTCTCCACCTCTCTCTGCGTTGGTGGAATTACTGGTGGGAATGTGGGTACAGGTTAGTGATCATTGTGAAGGGGATTTGGAGTTGGAGCAAGCAGGTGTGGTGCACCATCTGTTGCTATTTCTGTGGTGTAGAAGTTATTAATGTTACCTATTAGGTGAGGTGTTCAGTGTAATAACTTCTGTTGCCTGGTAGCAGTTTAATGATTTCCTTCTGTTGAATGAGAAAGGGTAGAAAAGGAAAGAAAAAGAAAAGGCCCCAGTAGCAAGCCCCTATTTTCTGCATTTGGGTGACATAGTTCAGACAGCTCTGCCATAACATGTAGTATAGTTTGTGTCTTCCTGAGCCATCTACTAATGATGATTTCCTATTGTCAATCAAAGACCCGTGGTTCAAAATCAACAGAGTCTCTAATGGATAGAGGGTCACTACTTTCTGTTTGGATGGAAAAGTCACAAAAACCCAGTACCCCAGTCCCCTCTGTTAAAAAGGAGTTGTGGAAGAGTTGAATCCCAGCCTACTGCTGTGAACTTGTTCCAGGGCTCTGCCTATTCAGTAGGAGTTTTTCCATTTCCCCACTCCTTTCTGGACTCTGTGGCAGCCTAAGCCAAGGGGGCTCTTGATTTGTTTCCCATGAGTCGGGGCCGACTCGACGGCACATAACAACAACAACAACAACAAGATTATTTTACTCACTCAGCTCCCAAGGTCACCACCAAAATATCCTGGTGTGGATATTCTGAGTTCC
>NW_006921787.1:1533044-1536532 GCF_000298275.1 Orycteropus afer afer | reverse complement strand
AGAATGCTGAAAGTACCATGGACTGCTAAAAGAACTAACAGATCTGTCCTGGGGGAAGTGCACCTGAAATGCTCCTTGGAAGCAAGAATGGCCAGACTTCATATCACCTAATTTGGTCATGTTGTCAGAAGAGACCATTCCCTGGAGAAGGATGCCATGCTTGGTAAGATGGAGGGTTGACAAAAGAGGGGGAGGCCTTCAACGAGATGGATTGACAGTGGCTGCGATGATGAGCTCAAGTATAGCAGGGATCGTGGAGCTGGCGCAGGATTGGGCAGTGTTTCGTTCTGCTGTGCATGGGGTCACTATGAGTCAGAGACAACTCGACGGCACCTAACAACAACAACCACAACCTCCCCAGCATTTGTTATTTTCTGTCATGTAGGCCTTTGCTACTATTGCTGGGGTAAGATGATATATCATTGTTATTTTGATTTGCATCTCTCTAATGGCTAATGATCATGAGCATTTCCACATGTGCTTGTTGGTCGCCAGTACATCATCTTTAGTGAAGTATCTGTTCGTGTCCCATGCCCATTTTTGAATTGGATTGTTTGACTTTGGGGCATTGAGGTGTTGAAGTTTTCTATAAATTTTGGAGATAAGTCCTTTGTCAGATATGTCATAGCCAAATATGACAATGTGTATTCCCACATTGGGGGAACTGTAGGTTCTCTTTTTGTGCTTTTGGAGAAGTCTTTCAATGCATATAAGTATCCAATTTTTAAAAGGTCCCATGTAAAATTTCACCCAAATCACAATTTAAAAAAAAAAAAAGATCCCTGTCATCTAAATTCTCCTCCACTGTCTGTGCATTTTGAGTTATGCGTGATAGTCTGTTTATGCCATAAATTAGGGCCCCTAGATTTGCCTCTATTTTATCTTTGATGAACTTCATAATTTTGGGTTTTACATTTAAGTCTTTGATCCAACATGAGTTTGTTTTTGTGTACAGGGTGAGATATGGATCTTGTTTCATTTTTCAAGTGGATATCCAATTTGCTAGCACCATTTGTTAAAGAGGTTATCTCTTCCCCATTTAATGGGTTTTGGTCCTTTGTCAAAGATCAGCTGCCCATAGATGGGTGGGTCTATTTTTGGGTTTTGGGTTCTGTTCCATTGGTCTATCAGTCTATCATTGTACCAATACCATGCTATCTTAATTACTGTGGCTGTATAGTAGGTTTTGAGATCTGGGAGTGTGAGACCTCCAACTTTGTTTTTCTTCTTCAGCAATGCTTTGCTTATCCAAGGTCTCTTTCCTTTCCATATGACATTAATAATTGTTTTTTTCCATATCCTTAAAAAATGTTGATGGTATCTGGATTGGAATTGCTTTGAATGTGCAGATTGCTTTGGATAATATTGACATTTTCACAATATTCAATCTTCATATCCATGAACCAGGCATGTTCTTCCATTTATGTAGATCCCTTGTAGTTTCTTGTAGTAGTGTTTTGTAGTTTTCTTTGCATAGAACTTTTGTGTCTCTGGTAAGGTTTATTCCTAAATATTTTATCTTTTTGTTAGCTATTGTAAATGGTTGTGTACTTTATTTCCTTTTCAGAGGCCTCTTTGTTGATGTAGAGGAATCCAACTGAATTTTGTATATTGACCTTGTTACTTGTTATTTTGCTGAACCTTTCTATTAGTTCCAGTAATTTTTCTGCTGAGTCTCTTGGGTTTTCTTTGTATTGGATCATGTTGTCTGGAAATAGAGATAGCTTTACCTCTTCTTTGCCAATCTGGAGGCCTTTTATTTCTTTCTTGCCTTATTGCCCTGGCTAGGACTTCCAATACAACATTAAAAAGAAGTGCTGATAGAGGACATGCTTGTCTGGTTCCCATTCTCAAGGAGAATATTTTGAGTCTTTCTCTATTAACAATAATGTTGCTGTTGGCTTTGCATTTATGTCCTTTATTATGTTAAGGATTTTCTCTTCTATCCCTATTTTTCTGAGAGTTTTGAACAGGAATGGGTGTTAGATTTTATTGAATGCCTTTTCTGTGTTGATTGATATGATGATCATATGGATCTTTTCTTTCATTTTGTTTATGTGGTAGATTACATTGATTGTTTTTCTGATGTTGAACCATCCTTGAATTTCTGGTATAAATCCCACTTGGTCATGATGTATTATTTTTTGATATATTGTTAGATTCTGTTGGCTAGAATTTTATTGCAGATTTTTGTGTCTATATTCATGAGGGATATTTCTCTGTAGTTTTCACTCTTAGAGGTGTCTTTCCCTGGTTTTGGTATCAGTGTTATGCTTGCTTCATAGAATGAATTTGGGAGTATTTCATCTTTTTCTCTATTCTGGAATACTTTGAGTAGTATAGGTGTCAACTCTTCCCTGACTGTTTCATAAAATTCTCCAGTAAAGTCATCTGGGTCAAGACTTTCTTTGTGGGATTTTTTTGTTTGTTTGTTTTTCTAATAACCTGCTCAAACACTTCTTTTATTATGGGTCTGTTCAAGTATTCTAACTCTGACTTGGATAGTTCAGGTAGCTTTGGTGTTTCTAGAAACTTGTCCATCTCTTCTAGCTTCTTGAATCTGTTGGAGTACAATTCTTCATAATATTCTGTTATTATCTTTTGTTATTTCAGTTGGTTCTGTCGTGATGTCACCCTTTTCATTTATTATTTGTGTTGTTTGCATCTTCCCTTTCTTTTCCTTTATTAAATTTGCCAGTTGTTTGTTAATTTTGTAAATCTTTTTAAAGACGAGTTTCTGGTTTTGCTAATTTTCTCTCTTGTTGCTTTGCTTTCTGTTTCATTTATTTCTGCTCTGATTGTTATTATTTCCTTACTTCTGGGTACTGTAGGTTTCTTTCATTACTCTTTTTCTAATTGTTGGAATCGTTGAGTTAGAGTGTTGATTTTGTTTTTTTCCTTTTTTTTGATGTGTGCATTTATTGCTATAAATTGACCTCTGAGTACTGCTTTTGCTGTGTCCCAAAGGTATTGGTAAGTTGTATCTTCATTCTCATTTGTTTCTAGGATTTATTATTATTATTATTATTATTATTTCACACTTTATTTCTTCTGTTACCAAATAGTTTTTGAGCAGTGCATTACTCAGTTTCCACATATTTGATATTTTTTCCTTAATCTTCTTATTATTGGTTTCTAATTTTATAGCATTGTGATCCAAGAAGATGCTTTGTAGTACTGCAATGTTTTTGAATTTATTGAAACTTGTTTGGTGTCTTAACATATGGTCTATTCTAGAGAATGATCTGTGTGCACTGGAGAAGAATCTGTATTGTGATTTTTGGGGGGTAGAGTGCTCTGTATACGTCTATGAGGTCAAGTTGGTTGATGGTGTTGATGAGTTCTTGAGTTCTTCTGTATCTTTGTTGAGGTTTATTATTATTATTATTATAGTGATTTGGGTGAAGATTTACAGAGCAAATTCACTTTCCATACAGCAGTTCACATACACTTTGTCTCATGACATTGATGACAGTTTACCACAATGC
>NW_006921787.1:1519444-1526804 GCF_000298275.1 Orycteropus afer afer | reverse complement strand
AACCTCTTTTGTATTTCTAATGAGTCCTCTCCTTCTCCATCTCTCCATCTCCACCAGCTTGGTGGGTTTGTTTATTTTTCCCAATTGTTTAATCTGCTCTTTTTCTCCACTTTCACTAAATCTGATACTTTATCTTCTCCTTAGTTGCTCACAACTCCAGTATTATTATTTTACCTGCTTTACCTAGCTATTCAGGAATTACATTGGGGGAACAAACATGTGTTTTATAGGTAAAACACCATCTTCCCCTCTAGTTCTTTCATGTTGAGAAATGCTGAGTGTGTTCTTCCCTTTGGGTTTTCTAACTCTTTCTCTTTGAATATTTAACTATAATAATTTACTTTGTTCTCTTGGGAAGCCATTTGAAATCACCTCTTTTACTTTATTTCTTCCATTCACTTCAACAGCTCTATATTTAAGATCAAAATCAAATGTTTCCCACCATTACTATACAACTCAAATTCTTCTTCTTCTTCTTCTTCTTCTTCTTTTTTTTTTTTTTTTTTTTTTTTGTAAACTAGCTGCTGGAACAAGAGTTATTTTCCCTATCAGAAGAGGAAAAGAGTTAGTTCTTTACAACATAAGACTGTTACCATGAACTAAGTCTTTACTACTTATGTTTTGTATTTGTTCTCTTTTTCGGGATACCAATAATCCCTAAATTGGATTGCTTTTCTGGTTGTTCATATTATAATTTTTCATTGCTTGATCTCAGCTCAGTTTGTTTTTTGAGAGAAAATCTCAAAGCGTTTGAGTGGTCAGTATGACATCCCTTTCTTGTGTTATTTATTTATTTATTTATTTGGAGTGCAGGTTTACAGAATTGAATTAATGATAATACATTCTCTTTGTTAGTCTATCCATGACCCACTTTTATGTATGTATATCATTAATTAGTTATTTTTAACAACATATAAATCATTAGTAAGCCTACCACCTCAAATTAAAGCTAAAAAAAAAAAAAAAAAAAAAACTAGGCACTTGACTGCTAACCAGAAGGCTGGTGGTTCAAACCCACCAGCCACTCCTTGGAAGGAAGATTGGGCAATCTACTTCCATAGTGATACTGCCTCAGAAACCCAAGGAGGGGTCACTGTGAGTCAAGTCCCACTCAACAGCACATAACAACAACAACAACTGCTGTTGAGTCATTTCCAACTCATAGCAACCCTTCCTTGGGTTTCCGAGGCAGTATCTCTATGAAAGTAGATTGCGCAATCATCCTTCTGAGGAGTGGCTGGTGAGTTTGAACCACCAGCCTTCTGCTTAGCAGTCAAATGCCTTAGGCATTATGCTACCAGAGTTCCTTAAATTAAAGCTAGGACATTAGTTTTTTAAAAAAAAAAATCTTCATCTTATCATATAGTTCCCATCACTACCCTTATCCCTGCCTTCTCTCACCCAAGGTAACCATCATCCTAAATTCTGTTTGTATAATTCTCTTATTTTCTTTTTCTGTATTTTTATTGAATCTTTATGTGTTCTGTTGTTATTTTTATAAGCTTTTCACTTTCTGTATTCTCATCTTCACAAGCTAAAATGATGGTGGAAAGACTACGTATATGTGACAATTTCTGATTCTAAAGCATCATAAAAGACAGAAATCTACAACAGTGCTTGTAAGACAGTATAGTTCTATTTCAACTATTAAAATGACTTAGACTTATTTGAGACTCATACTATGACCACCACCCCTACACACACACACACACACACACACCATACTTAGTTCACTTTTATTTTTTAAATTTTTTATTGTGTTTTAGATGAATGTTTACAGAGAAAATTAGTTTCCCATTCAATATTTTGTACATAAATTTTTCCATTCCACACAAACTATAACACTCCCACCATTTCTGCCCTAGGTTTTCCATTTTGTCTTGTCTGCATTTTCCACTCTTTCCTAACTACTCATCTTTGATTTTGGACAAAAGTTATCCTTTGGATCTTGTGTAATTGATTGTTCTGTGGAACTGGTTTCTCTTGGGTGTCATTGTTTATCTGAAAGGTAGTCTCCAGGAATGGCTTCTGTTCCAGGTCAGAAGGGTGACTTAGTGTCCCAGTCTTGGGTTTTCTACCAGTCTCTGTCAAACCAATAGGTCTGTTTGTTTGTTTTTGTGAACTTTATTTTTGTTCTACCTTTTACCTCTGCGCTTTCGGGGACCCTCTGTTACGATCTCAGTCATAGTGAGTTGTAGTGGTAGCTGAGCACCATCTAGTCTGATCTTGGGGTTGTGTAGGCTGCAGGACAGGAAGAGACCAATAGTTCTATTTTAGATGGCTGCTTACAAGCGTTGAAGACCCCAGACACTAGTGACCGAAGTAAGATGTAGAACATTTTTTTATGAACTATGTTGTGTCAGCTGACATAAATGTCTCCTGAGGCTGTCCTATACCTTCAAGCCTAGGAACTTCATCCCATGAAGAGTTAGGTTATATCTGAAAAGTTTCCATGATTTTTGCCCCTTGTGTGCTCTGTAGTCTATATTAATATACATGCAGCACCAACAATTATGTATATAGAAATATTTCACAATCAAATCTATCCACAGGTAGGTGTGCTTCCTTACACCCTCTCACACCTCTTCAGCATACCTAATACCTATCAACTTATGTATCCATTCATAAATTATTATTTCTTAATACTATTGTTGCAGGACTGTCCATGCATTAACATTTATAGTTGCCCTTTATACTTGTATTCCTCTCATTGTCTTCCTTTGCCTTGGTTATGTTGTCATGTTGTGTTGACTTTCCCTGTATTATATATTGCTTTTCCCTTCAGATAAATTAACATTTATCTTTTGTCTAGTTAATAATTTAATTCCCCTTTTCATTTCTGGTAACCATCAATGATTTTTTTTTTTTTTCTCTGTATAAACCATTTCTAGGAGTTCTGGTGATACAGTAGTTAAGCATTCAGCTGCTAACCAAAAGTCCAGCAGTTTGAACCCACCAGCTGATCTGCAGGAAGATGAGGCAGTCTGCTTCCATAAAAATTCACAGCCTTGGAAACCAGATGGGGCAGCTCTACTCTGTACTAGAGTGTTGCTATGAGTCAGAATCGATTCAATGGCAGTGGGTTAAACATTTTCTTCTTCTTTTTTTAAAAATAATGGTCTTATGCAATATTTGTCCTTTTGTGATTGACTTATTTCACTCAGTATAAGATTCTCCAAATTCATTCATGTTGTCAGATATCTCACAGACTCTTTATTATTCTTTATCATTGTATAATATTCCATTGTCTGTAGCAGAGTTTGTTTAACCATGCATTTGCTGATGGACACTTAGGTTGTTTCCATCTTTTTGCTATTGTGAATAATGTTGCAATGAACAAGGGTATGCATGTGCCTATTCATGTCATATCTTTTATTTCTTTAGAGTATATACCTAGGAGTGGGATTGCTGGATCATATGGTATTTCTATTTCTAGCCTTTTAAGGAAGTGTCGTACCATTTTCCATACTGGTTGTGCCATTTCATATTCCCAGCAAGAGTGTATAGAATTCTAATCTTCCCACATTGGTTCACTATTAAGCACACAGGAAATGGTTAATATTATAAATTATTGAGGGACTTTATACTGATCCCCTAACTGGAAAAGCTTCATATATACTAGAATTTAACTCTAACATTATATAAGTATTTAAGAATATGCAAGCATTTTTCCTATAAACCAGTAAGTCCTTAATGTCTGATAATTGATGTAGAAATCTCAAGAAAGGGAATCATGCATTTGTGAAAGCCTTGTCTCTGAAATTTTTCAGGGCAGGGATATTTGTGTAATTTTAGTATTTTTGAAAAAGAGAAGCCTTACATCTCTAACTAGATGTAATTTGTGTGTGTGTGACTGCAAATATTAGAAAATTTAAAAATCAGGAAAAAAAATATGTATGCAATATTTTCAGCTATAGTTCAGAAATTGCTTTCACAGGAGTTATACCTTAAGTGTTATAAACATCTTATACTCAGTAGGCCCTGGATGAGGATTTAAGGTCTGATTGATTGATTGTGCTAGAAAGCACTAATTTTCTGGTAGCTTCGAAAGCATTCCTGTTATTTCATTTGGCTTGGCTCAAGCTCATTGAGTTATTATTGTTTGTGTTTCTGAAACCTCCTCCAAAGGACACGTTAATCATGCCTCTTATTCCTCTGGAATTTCAAGGGAGGCCTCTGTTGAAATCATCTGCCGTAAGCTAGAATACATAAACCTGGTTTCCTCCTGGTGCACAATGATCATCTATAAATATGGCTATAATAGATTCTCCTTAGGATTGATTTTAGTGCCCTCATATTTCATAATAGAGTAAATGGTTTGTGTGGTTATTACTTAACCAAGAAAGAAACAAGCTTCTGGAGTAACGGTCATTTTCCCTATCAGTGGAAAAGTCTGACTCTAAAAAGGCTAAACTCTGCTGTATATATAATAACTACAGAAATATGAATTAAGAAGCAAAAGTTGAATTAGTTCTTTAAAGAACATGAACTCCTTGCTCTAGTGGTAGCTGTGATTTTCACATTTGAAGCCACCAAGTAAATTGAGTGGCCACATTTAAAATAATGGCTTCAAATTTCTTAAAATGTTGCTTACTCACAGAAGAACTGATTTGTTAAAATATTGTTACTCTTTTTCAGTTATTTCCATTCAGCTCATGCTTATTATTTCCTTATACTCTGCATCCTATGAGGCTAACATTAACAGGAATATATTTTGACCATTTATTTGTTTCAGAAACTAATAATCTAGCTTTCCAATGTAGAATAGCAGATAGTTGCTTGTGTAATATTACTGATGACACACCAGAAAAGAAAAAAAAAAAAAAAAAAACCCTCCTCCAAACTCTGATACCTGTTTGGGTGTCAGAAATGTTATCATTACATTAGAATTATTTTGCAAGTGTGGGATTGCTTTCTTTAAATGGTGAAAAATTACTTTAAAAATGTAAGTAACCTCAGAAGCATTGTATCACAGGGATTAAGTTCCACTCCAATAACATTAAATAGTTTCTACTTCACAAACACACACACCTTACATTCACTTGCTCATTCTGCCTGTTTTCCCAGACTGCTCTTGATCTGACAGAAAATCCCCTTTCATCTTTCCAGAGACAGCTCCAATGTGACCTCTTCTGCAAAGCTTCTTCTGACTTCTCCTGGCTGAATTGATCACTATCATTATTACCACACTAAATACATATTATAGGTATTATGGTCTCACATTAAGTTATAACAAGGTAGGATAGGGAGTGGGAAGTGGGAGTTGGAAGGGAGAGAATCTAGGAGGAGGTAACACTGTTTCAATTTTTAAAGGCAAGTAGTGTTTTCCCAGGTAGAAAGTTGAAGAAGGGCATAATTTTTCATGTGTTTCTCCCACTGGACTATGAGTCAACCACATAACAAGACCTCAATAACTAGTCATCAAGTGACAAAAATAAATGAATTGATAAATTGATAACTTCAGCATCAAACATCCAACCAAACTCATTGCCGTTGAATTGATTATTACTCATAGTAGCACTGCCCCATAAGGCTTCCAATGCTATAAATCTTTACGGAAGCAGACTACCACATCTTTCTCTCACAGATGGCTTGTGTTTTTGAACCACCTATCTTTCATTAGCAGCCGAGTGCTTATCCATTCTAATCCTTAGCAAGTTATGCAATCTACATGAGATTCAGTTTCTTCAGCTCTAAAAATGGATCAAATAATACCCACTCTTTACAGGTTTTGTGAAAAATAAACATAACTGCTGCAAACCAGAAGGCTGGTGGTTCAAACCCACCAGCCACTCCTTGGAAGGAAAATGGGGCAATCTACTTCCGTAGTGATACTGCCTCAGAAATCCAAAGAGGTGTCGCTATGAGTCGAGTCCAACTCTACGGCACATAACAACAACAGTGCATAAAATATCTTGAACATAGTAATCAATTCCTGTTTGCTAGTTTTCTGTCTGAAAAACAAACAAAAAAAATGATAAATGAAGCTGTTGTTCACAACATGTTTTTGTTGTATACCATACAGTCAATTCCCACTCATAATGACCTTATTTCACAGAGTAGAACTACACTATGGGTTTTCCTAGTCTGTAGTCTTTATGAAAGTAGACTGCCACATCTTTCTCCTGTGGAGCAGCTGGTGGGTTCGAACTACTGACCATTTGATTAGCAGCTGAGTACTGAACCATTTTGCAACAACATAATTGGTGATAATTGGGAGCCAATTGAAAGCAATGCCATTAAACAACGCCTAAAGAGAGGAACCAGGGCAGAGGTGGGAGTGGGCTTTCCTGGAATTTAAAATGAGTATAATAAAGCCAAGAATGGAGGGAGTGATTAAATTCTTCATAATGTTACAGCATTTTTGTTTGAGCCTATTTTTTTCCAGGAGTAATATCTGCTTCCCTGTGCAAACATGAGTCACCAGTATTACAATTTGCTTCATTTTGATTCAGGGGTTTGAATAAATTCATTATATCATTTATACATCACTTGCTAAAGAAGTAAAAACAGGTTTGAACCAGTTTGAACCATTTCAGTTATGGTCAATGAAAAGAAACTGGAATGTACCCAACTTTTTAAAATATGGGTGAACTGTAATGGGAAAAATTCCAGGTCAACACCCTGCTAGAAACTTAATCTGCTTCCTAGAAAAGGTATGCATTGCATAGCAACTAAATCTCTTGACAAGTGGGAAATAATGGTGCTCAGCTCAAAGATGGCAGCTGATCATGTTGCTTTGAGTGTGCATACCATAGTCCTGGTAATAATCCAGTCTTCCACATCAGACTCCTGAAAGGATTCACTACGTCTCTTCTTAGTCTTCCATTCCAGGACTTTGACCAGTTTTTTTTTTTTTTTTTTTCCTTTTTTTCATATTCCAGTTATCATTCCAGTACAACCCCTTTTTACAAATTCTAGTCTGTTCTGATTTTGCTGTATTAACCTTGACTGAACCTGTTGGAACTGGTTTCAAGCCCTGCTTTTATTGTCCTTAGCAAGTGATGTATAAACAGTGTAATGTATGCTTAATTGTGCTTAACACTAAAGTGATTTTTTTTAATCATACTGTAAGTGTTTGGCTATATACTGTCATGAGTTACTGTCACGAGTGTGCCTAAATATGGTGACAGTGATCTTTTATCTAAAAAGCCTTACCTGAAAAATGAACATAGTTGTATTGGATTGAGTTCTCTAGAGAAACACAAAAACCAGCAAAGTTTATATATATATATATTTATAGAGAGAGAAAGAGAGAGAGAGAAATTTATCTTAGATAAATGGCTCACAAGCGTGTAGAAGCCGACAAGTTCAAGCTGAAAAGTTCGTCTCTGGAGGGGGATGGGGCCCAGGGCCATCT
>NW_006921787.1:1512242-1519344 GCF_000298275.1 Orycteropus afer afer | reverse complement strand
TTCCCAACAAAGAATGAATCCGAAAGCCTCCAGGGCGAGCAGCGAGCTGCTTGCTCCAGGAAGTATATAGTCCGGAATTCTGTTCTTCCAGTTTGTCCCTGGGATAGTATTACAGGTAGGCCACACCCCTGGGGAAACTCCCCCTAGACTGACCGGCCGCTTAGGATGCAGTCATGTGATCCATCATGGGAACCACCACTCACAACTGGAGTCCAGCCAAGTTGACACATCTTCAACTATCACAATAGTTATGCAAACCCAACAAACCAGGAGAATACTTATTTCTATGATTACACTCATACACCCTGAAGAGAAGGGCAACATTGTTGGTCTTAGGGTCCAGAGCATGAGCGAGTAGTTTACCTGGTATAGATAAAATAAGGGGAGCTCTGGTTGTGTAGTGCCTAAGGCATTTGAATGCTAATAAGAAAGCTGGTGGTTCAAACCCACCAGCCACTCCTAGGAAGGAAGATTGGGCAATCTACTTCCATAGTGATACTGCCTCCGAAACCCAAGGAGGGGTCACTACAAGTCAGATCTGACTCGACAGCAGTGAGTTTGGTTTTGGTTTTTTTAGATAAAATAAGAGAGCAAGTGTGAACTTTGTCCAGAGCATGAGTGAGTAATTTACCTGATATATTGTCCTCGAAAAAGTGTAATTAAGCAAAAGTCCTAAAGCAGCTGCATTAGATAACTTCAAATCCTTATTGGGAATCCATTTGCAGTAGGCAAACATGAAGTGTCTCTGAGCCAGTGAGAAAATCTCAGTTCTAGGGCATCAATCAATACAACAAACATCAATTACAATGAGAGGGGGACCCAAGAGGCATTAGTTTAGAAAACACTCATCCTAGGGATAAACCAGGCAGGGAGGAATGAGGGGAGTAACCCTCAGAGTCTCTCAGAGATAAACTGGCAATCAGTTCAAGCTATGATCTTCTTTATAAATGAGTTATTAACAAAGGAAAAGAAAAAGCTTCCATTCTTCACATGGTGGCAATTGCAAAGGTAAGAAGAATACATATTCCTCTGATAAGTATATTTCTCCCTCAATTTTTTCTTTTCAGTCTTATTTTGAGAACACAAGAGCCAGAAAACATCTGGGACCTTTCTATAGGATTTCAAGCCATTTACTTCTCATGGTTACCAAAAAAAAAAAAAAAAAAAAATCAGTTGCCCTCATGTACATTCCACCTCATGGCTACCTCATGAGTGTCAGAGTAGACTTGAACTCCACAGGATTTTCAAAAGCTGATTTTTTTAAACGGATTGCCAGGCCTGTTTATTTTTTTTCTTTTCCTTTTCAAGATGTCTGTGGATGAACTTAAACCATCAACCTTTTAGTTCAAAGCTAATCATGTTAACCATTTTCACCACCCAGGGATTCCTCTATATGGTCTCTAGTGTTTAATCTTTTTTTTTCCCATTCAGAAAACATTTACTGCATGCCTTCTATATAGAAGACACTGTGTTGGGAATACAAAAGCACTACATATATCCTGACCTTGGGGTTTCTATAACCCAGGGAAGAAGACATGAATATATAAGCCAATATTTATAAAATATTGGGATCTCTATGGCATAGTGCCTAAGCCATTTGACTGCTACCCAGAAGACTGGAGATTCAAAACCACCAGCCACTCCTTGGAAGAAAGACTGGGCAATCTACGTCAGTAGCGATACTGCCTCAAACCTAAGGAGGAGTCACTAAGTGTTGAATTAACTTGATGGCAATGCATTTTTAGTTTTGTTTTGTTTGTTCTTGTGTGGTAAATACAATGGCAGACTGGCTTCTTTCACTTACCATAATGTTTTCATCGGTCACCCATGTTTTAACATAAATCATGACTTAATTTCTTTTTATTGACATATAATATTCCATCGTATGGATATATTACATTGTATTTATCTATCCAGTAGTTAATGGGCATTTGGATTGTTTCTATTTTGTGCTATTATGCATATGAGGCACCTAACAGGATTTGAAGGTTTGAAGAGGTGATACAATGAATACTTCCAGGAAGATGTGTCTGAATTATTTCTTTAAAATGAGTAGGAGGTAGGTAGAGGATGAACTGGATGAGGGAGAAGGTTTAAAAGTATCATTCAAAAACATAAAATATTATAATTAACTGCATTGATTTTGCTGTTTCTAGAGGAATATGATGTTGCTGTAGAAAGTAGTAAGGTAGCAGAGAGTCAATTCTAACTCAAGGCCATGACATGTATAAGAGTACAACTGTATTCTGTGAGGTTTCAGTTCTTGATTTTTCAGAAGTATATCACCAGGCCTTTCTTTTCAGGCACCTATGGGTGGGTTTGAATTGCTAACTTTTTGATTAGTAGCCATTGAAGAAAAATCACTCTGGCAGGTACATGAAAGACTAGGAAGAGACGGGAGCCAAGAAGACCAGTTAGGAGCCTCAAAAATTACTGCAAAATCCACAGCATATGTTGTTGTTGTTAGGTACCATTGAGTCAGTTTTGACTCATAGAGACCCCACGCACAACAGAATGAAACAATGCCTGGTCCTATGCCATTCCCTCAATCACTATGCCTGAGCTCATTGTTGCAGCCACTGTGTCAATCCATCCTCTTGAGGGTTTTCCCATTTTTCACTGACCCTTTAGTTTACCAAGCATGCTATCTTTCTCCAGGGATTTGTCCATCCTAATAACATGAACAAAGTACAAGAAACAACGTCTGGCCATCCTCTTTTCTAAGGACCGTTCTGGCTGTACATCTTCCAAGACAGAGTTGTTCATTCCTGTGGAAGTCCATGCTATATTTACTACTCTTCACAAACACCACAAAGTAAAGGAATTGGTACTTCTTCAGTCTTCCTTATTCATTGCCTAGCTTTCACATGCATATGAGGTGATTGAAAATACCATGGCTTAGGTCAGGGATGCCTTAGTCTTCAAAGTGACATCTTTGCTCTTTAACACCTTCAAGAGGTCTTTTGCAGGAGATTTGCCTGAAGCAATACATCTTTTGCTTTCTTGATTGCTGCTTTCTTGAGTGTTGATTGTGGGTCCAAGTAAAATGAAATCCTTGACAACTTCAATCTTTTCTCCATTTATCAAGATGTTGCTTATTGGTACAGTTCTTTATGTTGAGTTATAATCCATACTGAAGACTGTAGTCTTTGACCTTCATCAGTAATTGCTTCAAGTCTTCTTCACTTTCAGCAAGCAAGGCTGTATCATCTGCATATCACAGGTTGTTAATGAGTTTCTTCCTATCTTAATGTCATGTTCTTCATATAGTCCAGCTTCTTAGATTATTTTCTTAGCATACAAAATGATATGTGCTGCAGTGAACTACTTAATATCATTTTTCTAGCCATAGACCTCATTTTTGTGACATTGTAAATCCTAGCCTCTATGCCTGTGGTTCTGGTGGCATAGTGGATAGTGCATTTGGCTGCCAATCAGAAGGTCAGTAGTTCAAACCCTTCTTCATGAGAGGAAGATGAGGCAATCTACTTCTGTAAAGATTTACAGCCTTGGAAACCCAGTGGGGGTTGCTATGAATCAGAATTGACTCTCTATGGCAGCGGGTTTTGGGGTTATGCCTGAGGCTATGGTCCCATTTCAGGAAGAGTTGATCAAAAAGTTAATGAGGCATTATTAGTAATAATATACCTTGAGTCACTGCCTCACTAGTTTATGTGACTCAAGTCACCACCTTTAGTTTCCTTGAGAATATGGTCTGTACGCAATATATATGAATGTTCTGGCAAAATTCTCTCTCTTGTTCTGGATCCTGCATCTGGTTCATCATCATCTGACCTCCTGTTCTTGGGACTTGAGCTGCCTGTCATCTGACCTGTTGATTTGGGTCTTTTGATTTGCTACCACATGAGTGAGGAAAATGCTCCAGGCTGATGCCCAACCCATGTACTGGGGACTTTCTAGCCTTCACAACTGCATAAGTCATTTCCTTGCTGGTTTCATGAGTTCTCTGAGACACTGCAGCAAATTATGGAACTCTAACACAGGAGGGAGAATATGGAAAGGAGGAGTTGATGTTGAAGATAATGGAGAGTGGTACAGCAATTTGGAAATGCTGGACATTTGGGACATCTTCAACCTCTGCCTCATAGGGACTAGCTTTGTTCTCATCTTTCTAAAAGAAATTATCCATGAAGGATGCAACTGTGACACATATATTTTTATTTTAAACCACACAGTATCCCCTTGTTCTCTTTGAAAGGTTGCCTCTTGGTCTATGTACAGGTTCCTCATGAGCACAATTAAGTGTTCTAGAATGCCCAGTCTTCTCAATGTTATATGTAACTTGTTATGATCCATAAAGTCCAATGCCTTTAAATAGTTGATAAAACACATGAAAAAACCTTTCTGATATCATCTGCTTTCAGCCAAGATCCATTTTACATCAACATTGATACCCACATTCCACATTTCTCTTCTGAATCCAGCCTGAATTTCTGGCAGTTCTCTGTTGATGTACTGCTGCAATGTTTTTGAATTATTTTAAGTAAAATTATACTTGCATATGATATTAATGATATTGTTCAGTAATTTCTACATTCTATTGATTCATCTTTCTTTCGAATGGGCACAGATATGGATCTCTTCCAGTCAGTTGGACAGGTAGCTGTCTTCAAAATTTCTTGGCATAGATAAATGAGCTCTTCTAGGAATATATCAATTGGTATTCTGTAAATTCCTGGAGCTTTCTTTTTCACCATTGCCTTCAGAGCAGCTTGGACTTCTTCCTTCAAATACAATTGGCTCTTAATCATATGTTATCTCCTGAAATATTTGAACATCAATAAATTCTTTTTGGTACACTGACTCTGTGCATTTGTTCCAATTTTTTTTTTTTTTTTTTTTTTTTTTATGATTACTGTGTCGCTCAGTATTTGCCCATAGAATCTTTCAATATTACAACTTGAATTATGTCTTCAGTTATTTCAGTTTGAGAACTACTGAGTGTGTTCCTCCCTTTTGGTTTTCTAACTCTAGGTATTTGCACATTGCACTCTAGTACTTTGTCTTCTCAAGCTCTTTTGAAATCTTCTGTTTACCTCTTTTATTCCATGATTCTTCCATTCATTTTAGCTATTCTACATTCCAGAACAAGCTTCAGAGTCTCTTCTGAGATTCATTTTGGTCTTTTCTTCCTTTCTTGTCTTTTTAATGTAATTTTACTGTCTTCATATATGATGTCCTTGATGTCATCCCACAAGTCATCTGGGCCTTGGTCATTAGTGTTCAAAGTGTCAAATTTAGTCTTGAGATAGTCTGTCAACTCAGGTGAGATATTTTGAAGGTCATAATTTGGCTCTAGTGGACTTGTTTTAATTTTTTTCACCTTCAATTTGAACTTGTGTATGAGCAATTGATGGTCTTTTCTGCAATTGGCCCTTTGCCTTGTTTTAACTGATGATATTGAGCTTCTCCATTGTTTGTTCACAGATGTACTCAACTTTTTTCCTGTGCATTCTATCTGGTAAGGTCCACGTGTATAGCTACCATTATGTTGATAACAGGTATTTGCAATGAATAAGTCATAGGTCTTGCAAAATTCGATCATCACCAAAGCCATATTTTCCAGCTATCAACCCTTTTTCATCATTTCCACTTTTTTTTTTTTTTTTTTGCATTCAAATCACCAGTAATTACCAAAGTATCTTGATTGCATGTTTGATCAATTTCAGACTATAAAATTTCATAACAATCTTCAGTTTCTTCATCTTCGGCCTTAGTGGTAGGTATGCAAATTTAAATAATGGTCTTATTTACCAATCTTCCTTGTAGGTATATGTATATTATCCTATTACTGACAGTGCTGTACTTCCAGACTGATCTTGAAATGTTATATTTTATGATGAATGGGATGACATTCTTTTTTAAAATATCATTCCTAACATAAACCAAACCAAAAATCAAATCCACTGCCATCAAGTCTATTCCAACTAATAGCAACCCTCACTGGGTTTCTAAGGTGGTAAATCTTTGCAGAAGAAGATTCCCCAGTCTTCATTCTGCGGTGTAGCTGGGGTTTGAACCGCCAACCTTCTGGTTAGCAGTCAAATGCCTTAAGCACTATATCACCAGAGCTCCTTTTATTCCTAGCATAGTAGTCTATATAATTTTCCAATGCAAAATGGCCAATACCAATCCACTTCAGCTCACTAATACCTGGGATATCAATCTTTATGCATTTCATTTCATTTTTTACAACTTGCAATTTTTGTAGATTCATACTTCACATATTCCATTTTCAGAATATTAATGATATTTGTAGTTGTTTCTTCTCATTTGAGTCATGCCACATCAGTTCATGGAGGTCCTGAAACATTTATTCTATCCACATCATTAAGATCAACTCTACCTTGAGGAGGTAGCTCTTCCCCAGTCATATTTTGCATATCTTCCAATCTGAGGGGCTTATCTTCTGGCAATATATTCATAAGGTTTTCATTGGCCTTTTTTTTTTTGGAAGTAGATCACCAGCTCTCCTTCTTCCTAGACTTCTTAGTCTGGAAGCACCACTGAACTGAAACCTTTCCACTGTGAGTGACCCTGCTGGTATTTGAAATACCAGTAGCATAGTTTCCAGCATCACAACAACATGCAAGCCACCATAATATGACAAACTGACAGATGAGTGGTGATCTTGAACTTTAAAGAATGACAAAAATAGTCCATTATATGCTGTCTTATTCTCTTCCTTGCAATAGTAATAGGAAAAACTGGGCATTATATCTGAGTCTACTCTGTCCACAGTGAAAGATTTGGCTCTACATCTAGTTTGATTATGCAAACATAGGATAAAACTTCCTTATTTAATCATCATCACTTAGCACTTATATCTATTGCAGTCAAACTGAAGATGAGTTATAATACAATGTTTTTATATACTAGAACTATTTTTGGAAGAAGAAAAGAATAAACTAGGAAACAATAGAAATTACAGTATATTTCATACATCATATCATTGTGAAAGTATATGGGAAAAGGTAAGACCTTGTCCCTACACTAGGCTCAGAATTTGTATTTGAATGAAATCCAACACAAAAGGAAATCGTAAAAGTCACAACATGCTTAAGAAAGAGGATTTCATAGA
>NW_006921787.1:1489532-1507611 GCF_000298275.1 Orycteropus afer afer | reverse complement strand
CACTCTTCTCTTTGGCTTCCTGGGTTCCACCCCTCCTGCTCTTCCGGCCTGCTACTCTGTGCTACGCCTGTGCTTACCTTGCTCCCGAAGACCTGGTCCCTCTCGGTAGGGTAACAAGGGAACGTGTTCTCTATTTAGTGGTGAATAATTTTAAAAAATTTATTATATTTACCTTTTTAGGCCCTGTCATTCAAATGGTCTCAGACAAACCATAATGAAAAGATTCTCTTAAAAGCATAGCTATGGGTTCTCTTTCTTGTTCAAGATCAGTTACTAACTCAATGAAGATCACTAGGTTTACCTGGTATGAGTTATTCTTGGTGTGTCTATGTAGGTCACCCCTTAGAAAGAGTCCTTTACTCTAAGTCATGTACTCTAATACTAAACTAATTCCTAAATTTTCTTTCTGCTCAAAAATCCATTTTTATACATAATTGTGCATACATGTGGCACATTTTGAAGATAATAACATCCACTAAATGCCCAATGGAGTTTCTTTCTGTGTCAAATAAAGGGAATACAACTCTATGATCACTACTAGTATAAGGTGGTCCAGTTCTAATATTCAGAAATTTTACAGGTTGATTATTGAGTTAGGAAGTTAGGGGGACCCTCCATAACTGCCTATAAAAGAGCTATTCTGACTAGCTGACCCAGACACGAAATACTATTTCTCTATTTTTACCTGAGCTACATTCCTACTTTTAGTTACTAATTCAAAGTCAACATGATACTAGAGCAATCCTTGATCCAGATTTGTGGAGCTTGAAGCTTATGTAATTTGAAAAGTAACTTGTCTTTAAGAAAAAAAAAAAAATACAAAATTACAAATACAAAATCAGGTTTAGGGTCTTGGAAGTGACCAAGGCAAGTGAGGGACCCTGGTGATTAAGCTTCATTAGATTCATGATAAATCCATCTTTTCAGCACACATAAAGAGGAACATTTTATTTGCTGCCTCCTAATAACCATTTTGTTTTCTTATTTATATCTTGCCTTGTCCTACTGTAATTTAAAGTGACTTATTAAGCAGGACACAATACAACAAGATAAACTTTATCTCAAAACAAGAAAGCACAGAAGTCTGCACAGAGAGAAAAACAAAAGAAAACATCAAGCAAGAAATGGAATTAATACTCACATATTTCCTATCCATTTGCTAGAGATATGTGAAAATTTAGCTATAAATTTTCTAGTAGTCAATATTAAGTGAGAAACACGGTTAATATTTGAGTTTGAGTAATAGCTTGATAAATGCACAACTAGTGAGAAATGTCTCCTCTGGGTGTTCTGTAATGGAATGAACCATATCTTCAACAACATCCTAGGGCTATTTCTTATAATGACT
This sequence comes from Orycteropus afer afer, assembly GCF_000298275.1. Classification (NCBI taxonomy): domain Eukaryota; kingdom Metazoa; phylum Chordata; class Mammalia; order Tubulidentata; family Orycteropodidae; genus Orycteropus; species Orycteropus afer. The sequence continues at coordinate 1,506,263 of NW_006921787.1, read as the reverse complement.
ATCCATAGAGACCATGACATCACAGCAAAGGCCAGTCTTTAAAAGTAAGTATATGGAAAGGCCACTTGCTGTGGTTCAGATTCAGATTGCTCTGTAGTGGTCTCCCTTAATACAAAGTTAAATCTTAGTACCATACATGAACTGAATGTTTTTCACAAAATTCTCTACAAATATCATTTTCTTCACATAAACATGGTATAAAACAATGGTTAGCAGTGAGTTTGAGGTTATGCTTCAAGACAACTAGCTGAGTGCTACTCTGATATAGGCCTGTTTATTTAATGTACATACAGAAAGAATTGACATTTACTTTTGAAAATTAAGTGGCCCAGGAAGGTTAAGAGTCTTAGTTATCTAGTCTTAGTTATCTAGTCTATAACTAAGTTATCTATTTGTAGCATAAATACTGTAAGCAGATGGCTTTAATAAACAGAAATTCATTCTCTCACAGTTTAGGAGACTGAAAGTCTGAATTCAGGGCCACTCCTCGGAAGGAAGGTTGGACATTCCTACTTCTGTAGTGATACTGCCTCGGAAACCCAAGGAGGGGTCACTATGAGTCGGGCCAGGCCTACTTGATAGCAAAAACAACAACAAACAAAGCTCTAGGGGATGGCTCTTTCTCTCTGTGTTGGCTCTGGGGAAAGGTCCTGTTTCCTTTCAAAATCTATGGGCCTGGGGTTCATTGGATATCTCCAGGTGTTTTGGCATCAGTTTTCCCCTGGATTAAGGAGATTCTAAGAGCACAGACTCTTTGTCTGCTCCTGGCTCTTCTTTCCTGGTGATAATGAGGTCCCTCCCTCTCTGCTCACTTTTTTCTCCTCTTATCTCTTGTAAGATAAAATGTGATCCAGGCCACAACCCAGGGAAACTCCCATTATATAGGACCTGGGCTGTGCCCTAATCTCCTTATAACTGATTGGCTGATTACATCAGATCACATCATGAGAGATAATTACATCACTACCTAATACCAGATTATATCATTACATAATTGCCAAACCACTAAGAACTGTGGGCTAGCCAAGTTAATGCATATTTTTGCAGGACACAATTCAATCTATGACTATACCTGAATCAAAGACCAAGGGATAACCTCAGAAAACAATTCTAGGTATATTCTAATATACAAAGGAAACTTACTATCCTACTTATTATTATTCCTACATTTTACCACATTTTTTGAGAGTTTACAATTTGTCTCATATTTTACATTATTGTAAGAATTGTCAATCCCTTGACCCATGGACAATGGACCTGGAATAAGATATAGAGCAATATTCTAACTTTTTTATGTACTCTCTAAAACAATTTTGGAAAACTTAGTATTCCCCATGCATTTTGTAACTGACATGTAAATTTTGTTGACATAAGGTTAACTAATTGTGAAAGAAGCATTGCTAGTGTATATAAATACCCATATTTAAAAAAAAAAATGTGTCTGTCTACTAAATTGGTCTTTCAAGTAGTTTGTACCTCAAACATCCAGGCAGCTGTAAGACTTCTTGGAATGAGACACATACACCCACTGGCATCAACCTTTCCATGGGTGCTACATTCATCTGTGATGGAGCTGCACACTCAAGACAGACAGTATTAGAAAAGGGAAAGCATTATTATTGTTTATAGAAAATAAACAGTAAGCAATAACAGATTTCTCAAAAGGAATTTTCCCCAAAATTACTGATGTCCATTTTTAAGTTAATGAGTAGGCACCTATGGTTAAGATTAGATGTTGCGTTCATCTCACTATAATGCCTCTGGCTACCTACTACCTTGCTTCCCAAGGCTTCTCTGCCACTAGACCTCACTGGACCAGGCCATGAACTCCCAAGTCTCTGCTGCTGGGCCCTTCTAAGCCCCTGCTACCTGCTTCCACCCCACTACCCAGGTCTGCAAGGCTCCCTTGCCAGAACATTACCTGAGCTGCCTAGGGGGTAAGTTGTGCAGCCCCTGCCTAGGGAACACTTAGGCCTCTCTTGCCCTTCATAAGCAAGTGCTACAGTTCTTTTAGCTCCACTGACAAGCCTTCTTCCCAGAGGTATCTAGCTTCACTCTACTGAAGGAAGACCCCTACACAGGCTGTGAGAGCATGAGATTATGTTTCTATATAGCCACCACTCTCTATGTGATTATGTTTCTATATAGCCACCACTCTGTATGTGATTATGTTTCTATATAACCACCACTCTGTAAGTGATTATGTTTCTATATAACCACCACTCTGTATGTGATTATGTTTCTATATAACCACCACCCTGTATGTAACCATTTTGAGTAGGTAGCCATTTGTGCAAAAAGCCTCAGCGTGTACTTCACGCTTTAGTGCTTTAGTTACTGGAAAAACCACAAAGAGTCCTAACTATCTCACACCTAACTACCTCATCGATACTCTCAAACACACTCCTTAGCAACAACCAATCAGTAGATAGCACAGACATACCTTACCTAAAATAGTTAGAAACCACAGTTGGTGGCTTTGGCCCACTAGACAGAGCCAATCAAGTAGGCACAACTAGCAACTTGGAAAATGTCAACCAATCCTGTAATTTTCTAATTAAAACTTCCTTGTTTCTGTTGAGACCCCTATATAGACCCCATTATCCCTGAGTTCGAGGCTCTTAATCCTGAACCGCTGCGTTGGTGACGCTTGGGGGTCCGAGCTCGAGCTTGAATAAACAAGCCCCATGCTTTTGCAGTGAAATCGGCTCCTTGGTGGTTATTTGGGGATTTAAGGACTGGGCACAACAAGACAACCACTCCACAGAACACACTCAGGTTTCTGCCCTGCACAGACAAGTGTTATAGCTCTTCTAGCTCTGTCAGAAAGCCCCTGTCTGAAGGTGCTCACTCTCACTCCATTGTGTGGCACATCCCACCTTGCTCCATGGGCCAGCAAGCCCATCAGTGCTGTCTCTCGCCATGTTATACTGTCTTCATTATTACATCTCTTTCTTCTGATTCTAGGAGTTTCTCACTGCAGGGACCTCAAATCCTTGATCCAAAGGACACACATTTCACTCCAGACTCTTCTTGATGATAGTAAGGTACCCTGAAGCTCTGTGGGGTTGGCCCTTACATAAACCTATGTCTTGTTAATTTCAAAGCATGGTCCTCCCACCAGGACCAAACTGACCAATCTCCTCTGTAGACCATAAATAACTCAATTTACATAGTAAACTGACCAATTTCATGCAAGACTGTGGGTCAGCCAATCATTTTGGGAGAGTTAGAAGACCATGGTTAGAAAGACCATATAAAAGAAATTAACTGTACCACAAAAACAAAGCATTGATCTCCCTTTTATGTATATCCAATGGAATTTAAATATAAAAATCAATTTGATATATGAATATTTTCTTATTTAATAATTCATAAATAAAATAATATGTCCAAATAAAATAAAATAACATGTCCAAAGTACATATCACATACATTGGACATGTTGTTATTATGGACGAGTTCCTGGAGAAGGACATCATGCTTGGTAAAGTAGAGAGAAATAAAGAAGAAGACCCTCAATGAGATGTACTGATACAGTAGCTACAACAATGGGCTCAAACACAGCTATGAATCTGAGGATGGGGAAGGACCAGGCAGTGCTTTGTTCTATTGTTGGTAGTGTTGCTAGGAGTTGAAATTGACTGCTGGCATCAAACAACAACAATTTTACATTATTTTCTCCTTGAACTTAAATTCGTATTTTATATGTCCCGAAATTCTTTCCTCCTATAATATTTTTTGGTGTGCTTGAGTTGAGAGTACTTAGTGGCCACATTCTTCTTTGCCTCCAGTGTTTTATCTACATATACAAAAAGAGAAAGAAAGATGAACTCTTTAGATTTCCTATACCATAAGATTCTAAGTGTAAAAAATTTTCTTCTGGATTGATTTATTATTTGTAATATTAGAAGTTATTACTATCATTTACAATTATTTATACAATTACACCAAAACAGTAACTTATTCATTTTAATAATTATTAAATAAACAAAAATTAATTGGATATTCAACATTATAATGAGATTGATAGGGCTTTTTGTTGTTGTTATTCAATTAGGTCATTTATCTAGGAACGAATATAACTTATTGCTAGAACAAAATGGGATTTGGGTCAAATTAATTTTGGAGTTGTTTATTTTTATTTTATTTATTTATTTTTATTATGACGTGGGTGACAGTTTACAGAGCAAATTCATTTTCCATATAGTAGTTCATATACATTTTTCTCATGACTTCAATTCCTCACCATGTAACAGCTCTTTCCGACTTCCTCCCCATAGTTACCTCTTCCCTGTGTCCTTCCTTCCTATGCACTCCTACCCCCGGAGCTGTCTCCTTGTGCAAACACTGCCTTTCTGTTCTCCCATGATTGATCACTCCAAGGAGTATATCTACTTGATGTAAATATTCAGCCCATATACCTGTCTATTATTTGGCTGGGAGCCACAGGAGTGAGTTCAATTCAGACCTTAATGACAGCTAGGGGCCATAGTCTCAGGGGTCTCACCAGGCTCTGTCAAACCAGCAAACCTGGCCTCTTTTTTTTTTTTTTTTTTTCTTTAATGATTTTGAGTTTTGTTCCACATTGTTCTCCCACTCTATCCAGGATCCCCTACACAAATCTCCCTCTGAGTGGTTAACAGTGGTAGCTGGGCACCACTGGGCACTTCTGGTTTCATGGTCATATAGGCTGAGGATCACATGGTCTATCAGTTCCTTGAACTATTGTTTCCATGTGTCTTTGGTTTTCTTCATTCTTGTTTGCTCTAGATGAAGAGAGACCCATCATTACATGTAGAGGGCCGCTTGCAAGCTCTTAAGATCCCAGATGCTACTCACCGAAGTAGGATGTAGAATAATGCTTTTGTGTAGTATGTTATGCCAATTGATCTCAATGTCCCCTGCAACCATGGTCTCAAGCCCACAGGCCCAACTACTTGCTCCCTTCAGGTAGCTGTCTGTGGCCAAGAAGTCACCACAACTTTATCCCTTGGCAGCCCTATGATATACCTGGACATTCTTATAGCTCATACAAATACATCTGCAGAAACATTGTCTGCCAACTCAATACATGGTCATGGACATACTACCCCCTTCCTAGACATAGCTAATCATTCAGCCTATCTACCCCTCTAACCAGCCATAGACCAATGCTTGATTTTTGCCTTGTTTAGGTGACAGTTTCCTAATTGTCTCACCTGTGTTTACTCATACTGCTACATCATTGAGGCTCAGCTGAGACTGGAGGTTATAGATGACCTCATTCAGGTGTTTTTGGTTAGGTGAAACTATCAAATCAAGGTACCCCTACTCTCCTCTTCCTGGTCTTTCCAACAAGATAGTCGAACTTCTTTATCTGATAATTGAGTTTCAAGAGGGCAAGCCCTAGTTTGCAAATATTTATCATATCTCTTATGTCACTTTTCCTGATGTCCCATTGAGCAAATTAAATCAGATGACTAAGTTCAGACTCAGTGTCAGATGGGAGTACCCAAAAGCATGGATACTGGAAGTATGATTACAAAAATCTACCTCAGTACATCCTCAATGAAATATCTTTCCCATATGGTAAATATTCTCATCACCTCCTCCTCCTTCTTCTTAGCTGCTGTTGTGTTGGTCCACATTTCATGGCAGCCCCATGCACAAGACAAGAGTGCCCACATCTACACTACCCACATGATCAGCTGTAGATCAGACCATTGTGATCCAAAGGGTTCTCATTGGCTGATTTTTAGAAGTAGATTATCAGGTCTGTCTTTCTAGTGTGTCTTAGTCTAGACACTCCACTGCACTTATTCAACATAATAGCAACAAGCAAGCCTGCACTGGCAGACAAGTAGTGGCTGCACATGAATTGCATTGGCCAAGAATTGAACCTAGATTCTACCACTGAACCACCTTTGCTCTGCATCACCTCCTGACACCCTAAAATTCCCATCCAATCATGGTATCAAGCTTGAAGTCTGGAATCTTCTTATCTGCATCAGGCCCACACATGAAACAGGATCCTCGGGTATAGCTTACTTGGTCCAGAGATTTGTGACTTGGAAAGACAAATCATTTGTTCCTGCAACATACATTCAGCCACAGTAGACCATTACATACTGTTCTGGTTACCTAGTGCCGCTCTGACGAGAAATATACCACAAATGGGATGGCCTTAACCAACAGGAGTTTATTCCTACAATTTGGAGGCTTTAAGTCCAAGTTCAAAGTGCTAGGCTCTAGGGGCTGGGTGAAAACCCCTCAACCTTGGGGTCCAGCTTTGCCTTCTGCTCCCAGGCTACTGGGGCTAGAGGCATTTTTTCGCTCAGACTGTTGCTGGCTGCTGAGGCTGAGAAGCCCCAAAGTTGAGAAGTAAAAAGGCACAGTCCTGATGTTACAAACCACACAGCAGGCTATTAACTTAAGTCCACTGTAAGTCTCAAGGTTGGCAGAGCATACCAGGCTGCTGAGCAACGACACAGCTATATGCAGGGTCCAAGCATGCCAAAGGCTAGAGACCATTCTCAAAGTTTTTCCTTATATACAGGAAGCAGACCACATACCCAAAGGCAGCTACTCAGCTGCTTTCAGCAGATTCCACCATGGAGTTGATTACCAGTCTCATCATGGGGAATACTACATCCAGCTGCCCAACCACTCAACCAGGCCTAACCAAGTTGACACACAAACATAACTACCACACATACCATTCATTGCTGTTGAATGGATCCCAATTAATGATGACCTCACATGTGTCAGAGTACAGCTATGCTCCATAAGGTGTACAATGGCTGATTTTTCAGAAGTAGATCACCAGTGCCTTCTTCCAAGGTGTCCAAGGTGTCTGTGGGTGGACTAGAATCTTCAATTTTTCTGTTAGTAGGTTAACATATTAAACATTTGCAGCCCCCAGGGACTTCTCAAAATAGACACTTACTTTTACAACAAGGAAGAATGGAAGCAAAGCAGTCACTGGTCCATAGTAATTCTGAAATACAGCCAGGGCCATATTAGGACTCTCAAATCTATTGGGCTATCTACTTCCGTAGTGATACTGCCTTGGAAACCCAAGCAGGGGTCGCTATGAGTCGAATGCCACTCAATGGCAGTGAGTTTGCTTTGGTTTTTGGAATCTTGGGCAAAGAAACCCTGGTGGCACAGTGGTTAAGACATTCAACTGCCAACTAAACAGTTAGTGGCAGTTTAAAGTCCACCAGCTGCTCTATGGGAGAAAGATGATGTATTCTGTTTCAATAAAGATTTATAGTTTTGGAAACGTTATGGGACAGTTCTACTCTATCCTAATAGTCACAATGAGTGAGAATTGACTCAATGATCATGGGTTTTTAGGAATCTTGAGCCGAGATGGTTCCTTACTGATGGCTTAGTTCTGCTTCTTTGGAGTGATTCCTTAATCTGTTGTTCTCTAGATGTTTGGCTCTACCTTCTTATTCTTAAGAAATGGCCTGTGTTTGCAACTGAGTAGCTTTCTTAGTCTACCTTCTCCCCACTGAAAGTTGGAAGACTAGAAGCCTCTTTTCATCTTGAATTGTCTCAGTCCCTTTTAGTCCAAGCCAATGATACTTTCACCAATACAACTTTCTTAAAGCCTTTGTGTGTTTTCTATGGAATTTTTGAGGTTTACATGGCCTAAAATCTATCTCCATAATTCTTTTTGATACAAGCCTCTTTCTACTTTAGATATGGCAAGCTTCTGTGGTACAGTACTCTTATAATTCTCAAAAGCCTTTTTGACTAGATGAGGGGGTCTACTACACACTGTCTTAAATCTTTCTGTTGCCATAACAATGGTTCTTAGAGCTATACCTATGATTTAATCTTTACCCTGAAGTCATTTTTTACTTTGAGAATCTTGCCAGCTGAAGAAACTGGAAATGTGAAATGGTTTTATTTTCCAATCAGCAAGTCTTGGCCCTTCTATAATTCTTCTAAATTCTGCTTGCAAACTGAACAGCTCTTCTTAAACTCATCTTTCTCTTCCAGTGCCCTATTGTATACAACTAAAGGAGCCAATTGGCACTGTCAGCATTTTGACTGGAAATCCTCTTAACCATATTCACAAGTGCATTAGGTTCACTTTCTATCTTTCAATCATTGCAGATGACAGTTCTGCCAGTTTTTCACTTTTACACAGTATGGGCTTTAATAACAATTCCTCATGGCCTTTCCAGCTTCTGCTAACAATTATTTCCATTTGTCCACCCTTTTGCTAGGAGCTTTTCACCACCTTTCCAACATCCTCCTCCTGCCCCATCCCAATGCCAATGGCACATTTTAGGGTTTTTTGTTTTGTTTTGAACAGTGCTACTTAACTTCTAGATTAAGTAAAAAATCACCCTAAAACTTAGAGATTTAAAATCACCCCATTTACATGCTCACAATTCTCCAATTTGGGGGGGCTCAGCTGGGCTATTCTTCTGCTACTTTCATCTAGGATCAGCCATGAAGCTGTCATTCATCTGGGGCTCACTGAGTTTGAGTGAACTAAGAGGGACCCACTCACATGACTGGCATTAGCTGGGGCTGTCACCTGGGTAACGTAGTAGCCTAGACTTTTTTACATGGGGTTTGTGTTCCAAGAGGGCAAGTCCCAAAGGACAAACACTTATCAATCCTCTGCTTGTGTCACATTGATTAATATTTCAAAGGCAAAATCAAATTACATGGCCATGCTTAGAGTCATTATGGAGAGGAGTATGCAAGGTATGGACACCAGGTCTTTGAACTGGTTCATTCCATTTCAACCCTTTGGTCAGAATTTTCATTTGCACCCTAGATGTACTAAATCAGAATCTGTAGTTTAATAAGATACATAAGAATCACCAGCAGAACCTATAACAATCACCTGGAGATCTTGTTAAAATGTAGATTCTGATTCAGTATATCTGGCATGGAAATGTAAGTTCTCAGCAGGGGATACTAAAAGGTTTGACTCCTTGAGAGTAACCATTGTAACTGCCTACCACATTATCCACAGTAATTACACTATCTACATCATCTTTGGAAAAACTCTGTGAAACTCTACCCCACATACACACACCAGGGATACGCTTACCCCTGTTTGGGAATAGATGATAGCACTAGCATTAAATTACTGTGCAAGTCAGAAGCATTAGGAGTGACATATAGGAATGTAGAGAGACATACAGAATGATAGCCAAATAGTAGAGTATGGCAGAACTAAGTACTGTGTAGCAGAGGACAATAGGCAAGCTCTCTAATAGGAAAAGTAAGCATGGCATAATGGTCTGGCACTAAAATCTCCAGGAAAATGGTCAAAGGAGGAGAATCATAAAAAGTTAAACAGAAGAGAACAACTTCTTCTACTCTACAGTTTTGTCTAAGATGTGAGATGTAGGGATAAAATTTCAAAAGGCAACTTCGGGGATCAAAGAGGGCTCAGAACACAGGACACAGGACCTGTGTGTACACAGCCAGGAAGAAACACATGTCAGACTTCAGTCTTTGTGCATACCAACATTCCAAACAAGAATGTCATAAGAATCATTATTTCTAAATATGCAAAGGAGGGAGATTATCAGTAATTAAATAGCGAGGGCCTCAGGAGCTGGGACTGAGTGGAAAATGTCAGCAAAAGTCATTTCCACCTGACTTATGTCAAGCTAGTAGCAAAGAATAGTGTGCTATCTTCACTTTATTTATATGATCATTCCAAAGCAAACCAAACCCAGTGCCATCGAGTTGTTTCAGACTCACAGTGACCCCCACTGAGTTTCCAAGGCAGTAAATCTTTATGGACGTAGATCACTTCATCTTCCTTCCATGAAGAGGCTGGTGGGTTTGAACTGCCAACCTTCTGATTAGCAGTCAAATACCTTAGGCACTACGTTACCAGAGCTCCTTATGTGACCACTTAGAAGATAAAATCAGTTGGTTTATTTCCCTTTTAATTGTTTAAATTAAAAGTTCTTAGTTGTTTGGTTCTTTATTCAAATGTTTTCAGCTTTCTTTTCTTTAACTTGTTGTTGTTGTTATTTGCTGTCGAGTCGGACCGGACTCATAGCGACCCCTCCTTGGGTTTCCGAGGCAGTATCACTACGGAAGTAGATTGCCCCACCTTCCTTCCAAGGAGTGGCTGGTTTCTTTAACTAGTGATTTCAAATTGTTATACTTACTGGCTCCTCTTGTCCCTGGGAGTATTTCTCTCTCCTGAAATTACTTAAATTAATATCAAGTAATGGTAGACAAGGTATCCCTGACAGCTTAAACAATTTGAGTAACTACTACATAGTCCACCATTTGTCTGTCCGTGTTCACACTGAGATGGCTTGTATGTTGCTGTGATGTTGAAAACTATCCCACTGGCATTTCAAATATCAGTAGGGCCAACCATGGTAGACAGGTTTCAGTGGACTTTCCAGACTACAGTAGAGTAGGAAGAAAAGCCTACAATCTACTTCTGAAAATTGGCCAATGAAAACTTTAGGGATCATAATAGAATATTTGCTTTGATCAGGAGTGATCAATATCTAGGGGAAAATATATTTGGTGAAGAATAGAAAAATGAGGAAAAGGGAAACCACTGGTGAGATGGAAACAATAGCCACAGTGATGGACTCGAACAGCTGGTGATCATGAGGATGTTATAGGACTGGGCAACAATTTGTTCTGTTGTATATAAGATCACCATGAATCAGAGTTGACTCAGTGGCAGCTATCTGTCTGTTTATTTATCTATCAACTGTCTATCTATTATGTACTAGGCTCAATAAGGTATTGTTCTTGCCTGAGCTGTTTACCATCTAGAGGGGAAATTGGACATTGTAATGAGACATGCAATGCTGAGGTAAATAGAATGCTACAGGAGAGCACAAATTGAACCCCAAATCCAGACTTGGGAGGCTCAGAGAAAGGTTTCCAGGGGAATGGACACTTATATTGAATAAAGAGAAATATGACTCAACCAACAGATAAGAATAGAGAAAGCATGTTGTAGGCAATGTGAAGCTTATATTCTTTCTGAAACAAATGCCTTTATAGGCAGTCCCCGGACTACAAACAAGTTCTATTCCTAAGTCTATCTTTAAGTCGAGTTTGTACATAAGTCAGAACAGTTAGGTACAGTTCATATCTAATATCAGTTAGTCAAATGTTTGACTTAATATATAGTGTACATATCTATGCAGAAAAAAAACATTAAAGAAACACTTTCAGATATACTCAAACATCTGTAACATAATAATATAATAATAATAAAAATAATGATGTTTTGGTACATGTCACAAAAATAGCACTTGTTTGTTATTATGAACCATTGTATGTACCTCAAATTTTTAATATAATAGGCTGTACAGGGATTGGTTCCTAACTACAAGTTGTATGTAAGTCCGAAGTTCGTAATCCGGGGACGACCTGTACACATACATGACAAATATGCAGAGGCCTGAGCAGGTATTGCCACCTACTAGAAGAAGTCCAGTATCATGAAATAACATGTGCAAGGAAGGCTTGACAAGAGGCAGAGGCAGAGGCAGATAGAACTGGACACACAGCATTTTGAATTCCGTACTTAGGAATTTCAACTTTGAAAATGTTTAAGCCAATGAGTGTCATAATCAGATATAAACTTTAAAACACTCTATCAGTGAATAAATTAAGAGAAGGACGAGAGACGGGATGGCAGACTGGGAGACTGGAGACAGAAGACCATTCAGCATTCGTAATCTGAGTTCTATTGAGCCTAAAGCCGTGAGTGGGGTCCTGAAACCCCATAGTGTCACAGGAAACAGAACTATATGTACAAATAAGCATTTAATCTGTGTCTTTTTCAAATTTGTGAAAGGGTCCACGATACAAAATATTTTACAGCCAATCTCCTTATCCACCTCTTAAATTTATGTCCTATTTTTTTCATTCCCTCAATTTCTAGTTCCAAATTCTATTTATTTTGTTGAACACATCCAAGCATATATTTCCTTATAGTCTTCTGTTTTTGTTCTTTCAACACAACAGGCAGCTCACAGCTATGTTTCCAATATCTCCATGTAGGAGGATGTGCTCCTTCTCCCAAGCTATGAAAACATTTTTTTTTTTTTTTCCCTTTTAGCTTTCTTGATTAGGAAAGGCTGGCCTCAACAACTACCCCTTAAAGTTTTAACAAAGAAAACATATGCTAAACTTTGACAAATCCAACTTTCATAATTAAGATGCCCTTGTCCAGGACACCTTACAAGGAGACCCGCTGTCTACTGCTACACTCTGAGGAGTGCTCTGGCTCTGTAAATGCTTTCTCCAACAATCTGCAATGTCCCTCTTAAGAAGGCTGTAGTCCAAATGAAACACTCCTTTGTTTAGTAACTTCACACTCAGCAGGAGGTAAAAGTATAGGAGAAAATGGGATGTACTGCAGGAAGTTAAGACTGCAACATGAAAAATAAATCATTAAAAACCAACGAAATTGCAGTCAATTCTTAATTAACTAAGGTAATTTGTGTGGGTGGTGTGGGAAGGAAGGATAGCTCAAAATTACAATTAAAATTAAATAAAACTACCATCAATTATTGAATGTAAGGATAGCTTAATTTTAGTTAAGGCAACAGGACCTAAGGTAAAATCCACTCTCCAAAGGACTCAGAAAGGCCAATACCTTATTAGCATTAATTGCAATCTTCCAAGGGAGAGAAAGAGTGTATCCAAGCTGTGAAGGAGGCCTAGGTGAGAGAGGGGGCCTCCAAATACAGAAGCTAATGTTTCTGTCCTAGAGAACAGCCTCAACACCCATTCTGAGAAGGGAGAGAAGCCAGTACTTACCACCAATAAGTCACTGTCTTTATCCCAGAAACTTGGAAGTTTAAGCAAATAATCAGTTAATCCATACCACTTGGATAATGCAGAATATTCCAGAAGATGTGCATATGTATCGGGGGGCAGTAAGAAGTAAGTATAGTCTACCAAAAAACCCCAAGAACACAGTTTCAAAGGTAACCTAGCTTTGACTCCTGACTCAACTATCTATAGGCTGAGAGGCTGCGGTAGGTTGCTTAGCTCTCTGAGACTCACTTTCCTGCAAATCATACTTTACCCGCAGCATTGTTGTGAAGATTAAATGAGATGATATTCAATAGCACCTAATAAAGTACATAATGTAAATTGATCACTCAGAAATCCTCCTTCATCTTTCCTTGGAACATACTGAAGGAAGGACAGGGGCTAGATTAAGATTGAGGAGTTATCTGTGCTCAAGCAAGGAAAGGGCAAGGGAATACATATCATTTGAGATGTGACCAAAACAAGTCTGAGACAGAGAGGAAGCAGAGCATTCTATGCCTGTGTAAGTGCATTGATTTACCTTTGGGAGCTGTTAGAAATGGAGAAATTAAATTTCTGTGCACAAAGTTTCATTATCAGGACTCCTTTCTGAGCCAAAACCCAATCCTTATGTAATAAACATACATTGTGTGGTGGTCAGCCTGAAAAGCCTGTCCTTCTCTATCTTGTCCATCAAAGGTCTTTCATCTTTCAAAGCACACCTCACATGACTGCTTCTCCAGAGCATTCCTTTAGTTTGTACCAACAGTTCCTTCCTCCTGTGGCCCTCCTGCTGCACTTATGTTGTTCTTCTTACCATGGCATTTTATTCTCTATGTGTTTAGAGAACTTCCACATCTGATATCCTTGGTTTAACAATAGTGTAGTAAATTATATGGTATGGCTTTTCTAGCCATAGTCTTTGTAACTCCCACTTTGCCATGAGCATCTGAATACCTGATTGTTAAAGTTATCCACCTGAGATATTTCTGTTGAAGTAGTACAAAATAATCTTCTGGGAAGTTTGCTCCCTCTCTGGTGTGTAGAATTCTGATGTTGGGACTGGTTAGTTTTGCCACTCTTCCAGGCTTAAAATGAGCCCTTATAGAGGCAGAAGGGAGACTCTGGCTACCAGCTGAGAGAGAGGTGCAATGCTGAAAGAGAGACATTGGAGAGATTCACTGCTGAGAGAGAAACATGCTACTGAGAGAGAATGCTGGCTGAGAGACTGAACACAATCCTGAACTTGAATTGTAGCCTGTTACTTCCATAATTAACTCCATAATCTGTGAGTTCAGTGTGGCCACAGTAATGAATTATTAAACCGAGCAGAGAGGTGGTGGGTACCATGTAAGGAACAGTTGGTGACAAAGTTGGTAAAAGACCTGGAGAGTGGCAGCAAGTCTGGCCTCATAAGAACAGGCCATGGACTTCTGGTGGTGATTCTGTGTTCCTCTTGTGAAGTTATAGGAGGTCAGAAGATGCTGCCTCCTTGCCCCTTTAGCAACAACCTAATACAGATGTCAGGGCTGTAAGGAACTTCAGGATAAACTCTGAGTTGTCCATGGAGCCCTAGAGTTCTGAAGAAGAACCTCAGACAACAGGAGGGGCTGGGTATATTGGGTTCCCAGGCCCCAACCTAGAATATCTGTATTGTTTTTCTTTTTTAATGTCAAATCTCAGTAATTCTGAGATTTATTGATATTTGACATTTCTTTAAAAAAAGAAAACTTATTGTGATTTGGAGGAGCTCTGGTGGTGTCGTGCCTAAGACATTTAACTGCTAACCAGAAGGCTGGCAGTTCAAACCCACCAGCCACTCCTCAGAAGGAAGATTGGGCAATCTATTTCCTAAGTGATACCACCTCGGAAACCCAAGGAGGGCTCACTATGAGTCAGATCCAACTCAAAGGCAATGCATTGCATTGTGTTTATTGTGATTTGGGTGAAAGTTCACAGGGCAAATCAGTTTTCTATTCAACAATTCACACATAATTGTTTCATGCCATTGATGGAAATCTCTTCAATGTAACATCACTCCTTCCACACCCTTTCTATGTTTATTATTTCCATCCCTCCTTCTCTCCTCAGAAGCTCTGTTGGTACAGTGGTTAAAGCATTGGGCTGATAACCAAAAGGTCAATGGTTCAAACACAGCAGATGCTCTGCAGGAGAAAGATGAGGCAATCTGCAACTGTAAAGATTTACAGCCTTGGAAACCTTATGGGGCAGTCTATTCTGCCATGTGTGTGTGTGTGTGTGTGTGTGTGTGTGTGTGTGTGTGTGGTGTATCATTGCAATGTATTACTGTGCTAGGAAACAGTCTATGGACTGGGAATATAGAGTGACCAAGACAAAGTTTCTGCTTTCTTGGAGCACACATTCACACAATGATAAAGACTAAATGATAAAGATTAAGCAGAAGCTGTTAGGTCCATAAAGCTCAATCCAGTTTTCCCAGACTTCTGGGTAGAAGGATGTAAGTGCTAGGATAGAAGTTAAGATAGTAAAGATAGTAAAAATTTTAAGATAGTAAAAAATTTTCTAATTCTAAGAAAACCAAAGGGAATACACATACCATTGCTTAAGCTGAACACACTTAAGAAAAATTTCAAGCACTGAGTCACAATACTGAAGAAGTTTTTGAGCAAAATATTGAATGATGCAGGAAGCATCAAAAGAAAGTGGAAGGAATACATAGAATCACTGCACCAAAAAGAATTTTTCAATGTTCAACCATTTCAGATAATATAGATCAAGAACTGATACTATTGGAGGCAGAAGTCCAAGCTGGACTGAAGGAATTGGGGAAAAACAAGACCCCAGGAATTGCTAGAATCCACTGAGATGTTTCAACAAATGGATGCAGCACTGGAGGTGCATACTTATTTATGCCAAAAGATTTGGAAGAGACATACCTGGCCAACAAACTGGAAGAATCAATATCTGTGCCAATTTCAAAGAGAAGTGATCCAAGAGAATGTGGAAATTATCAAATAATAGCATCACATCACAAGCAACTAAAATGTAGCTAAAGATAATTAAAAAATGGTTGCAGGAGTACATCAACAGGAAACTGCCTGCCATAAATTCAACCCAGATTCAGAAGAGGGCATGGAACAAGGGATATATTGTTAATGTCAGATAGTTCCTGGCTGAAAGTAAAGAATACCAGAAAGATGTTTATCTGTGTTTCATTGACTGTGCACAGGCATTTGACTGTATGGATAATAACAAATTACGAATAACACTGAGAAGAATGGGAATCCCAGAAGAACTTAATTGTGCTCATGAGGAATCTGTACATAGACCAAGAGGCAGTCATTTGAACAGAACAAGAGGATATCGAATGGTCTAAAGTCAGGAAAATTATGTGTCAGAGTTGTATCCACTTACCATAATTATTCAATCTGTATGCTGAGCAAATAATCTGAGAAGCTGGACTATAAGATGAAAAATGTGTCTTCAGGATTGGAGGAAGACTCATTGACAACCTGTGATATGCAGATGGCACAACCTTGCTTGCTGAAAGTGAAAATAACTTGAAGCACTTACTGATGAAAACCAAAGACTTCAGTTTTTAGTATGAATTACAATTCAACACACAGAAAACAAAAATCCTCACAACTAGACCAATAAACAACATCATGAAATATGGAGAAAGACAGAAGTAGTTAAGGATTTCATTTTATGTCGATCCACAATCAACACTCACAGAAGCAGCAGTCAAGAAATCAGACAACCAATTGCACTCAGCAAATTTGTTCCAAACAGCCTCTTTGCTTTGTTGTTGTTGTTGTTGTTAAGTGCCGTCGAGTGGTTTCTGACTCATAGTGACCCCATACACAGCAGAACAAAACACTGCCCGATCCCGTGCCAGCCCCACAATCCCTGCTATACTTGAGCCTATCATCGCAGCCACTGTATCAATCCATCCTGTTGAGGGCCTCC
>NW_006921787.1:1476577-1486357 GCF_000298275.1 Orycteropus afer afer | reverse complement strand
CAATTGTGGGGCTAGTTAAGAATATTGAAAGTACCATGGACTCCAAGGAATGCACTGGAAAGAAAGACACAGAAGAGGTAACTACAGAGAGGAAGTGGGAAGAGAGCTGTTACATTGTGGGGGTTGCAGTCAATGTCATGACACAAAATGTATATGAACTACTGTACAGAAAATTAATTAGCTCTGTAAATGTTCACCCAAATCACAATAAAAAGAATAGAAAGGAGGTTAGGGAAGATGGTGTCATGCAGTTAATACCCATGATCACTCCTTCTTCCATCTGAGACCCAGACAAATAGGTAAAACAGATACAAATACAAATACAAATAGAGATAAGGAGAAGATATAGTATTAGATGCAGTGAAGGCAAAGAAAGAAAGCAAACTAAAAAACTGGGGAAAAAATGGCAGTCCCACCCAACCAATAGAGACAGAAACAAAAGACCTAGAGCAGGAGGCTGGGTAGAGGAGAAGGAAAAGGAAAAAAATAAAATTATATATATATATACCACAGAACCCACAGGCTCTGGGAACCACTCAGAATAACCTCACCAGGAGTTTTACGAGGTGAGCTGGGACTTTGTGGGGGAGTGAGATCTTAGGGGCAAATGGATCTGGATCCCCCTTGGATTAGGCTCCTGTGGATTCCAGAACAGAGTGGAAGAAAGGGAGGAGAACTGCTCTCTAAGTTGGCAGAGCCTCAGAGCAGATGCAAGCCTGTGGGGTTAGGCCCATCTCCTGGAAACCATTTCTGGTCCAGATTGAATCTGTACACTGGGTTTTTTGTGGCTTATTGGCCAACTGAGAGAGAGGAAACACTCCTCCTTTTGAGACTACTTCTAAATTTGAAACAACTGGTGCTGTACTCAGTGGAGGCCTCCAAAAGGACACCAGCTGTGTTGCCTGTGCCTACACTGCTGACTGAATTTCTCACCCCAAGCAGAAAACTCCTTTCAGCCTTTCTATCTCGGAGTTTCCTTGTAGCACTTTTTGTTTGTTTGTTTTGTTTTTCTTTTCTCTTTTCCCTTCTCTCCCTGACTTGTAAACAGGGAAACATATTAAACCTCCACTAGGCAACTGTAGCTATGGCAGATGGTAGACAACACCTGTTCATCCTAACACAAAGCGTATTCACAAAGAACAGAGACCTGCACCTGCATCCCCACTAGTGATTGCACTAACACAGAGAGCCCTGAAGAGTAACCCAGTACAGCCAATTTAATAACCAAAGAAGTATACCTGCTACACACTCCCATATATAGTAAAACATAAATGCTGGGTGAAACGAATCAATACGTAGCTAGTAATTAAAAACAACAACTTCAAAATGTCTAGGAAACAAAAGAAAACCTCAAATCAAACAAACAAAAGTTCAGAGTAAAGAACTATGTGTCTTAGAGAAAGAACAAACAATAGAAATATCTGTGAAGGAATTTAGAAGATAAGTATATAGGACCCTCTACGAGGTCAAGGAAACCATAAAGAGAAACAATGATAAAACAGACAATACCCTGGAAAATTTCAAGAAAAACATTTTAAGAACAAAGTAACAAGATAAACACTCGTTTAGAACTCATACAAAAACAGCAATTAGACATACACAAGATGACCATTGAAATTATAGAAATAGATAACATGGTGGAAGGACAAAAGAGTAGACTAGAACATGCTGAATGCATTTCCCAGGTAGAAGACAAATCCCTTGATGCCAGAATGTACAAAGAAAAGTGAGAACAAAGATTTAAAAGAAACGAAGAGGACCTAAGAGTTATATGGGACAACATGAAAAGAAATAACATATGCCCCATTGGAATACCAGAACAAAAGGAGACAAAAAAAAAAAAAAAAAACACTGAGAAAATTGTCGAAGACTTGCTAACAGAAATTTCCCACATACCATGAAGGAAGAAACAATATTCATCCAAGAAGCTCAATGAACCCCATACAGGATAGATGCCAAGAGAAAGTGACCAAGACATGTCATAATCAAATTTTCCAAAATCAAAGACAAAGAAAGAATCTTGGGAGAAGCTCATGAAAAACAAAATGTCACCTACCATGGACAACCAATAAGATTAAGCTCTGATTTCTCAGCAGAAATCATGCAGGCAAGAAGGCAGTAGGAAGGCATATATAAAACCCTGAAGGAAACGTACTTCCAACCAAGAATTCATATCCAGCCAAAGAAGTGTCTTTCAAATATGAGGGTGAAATAAAGACATTCTTAGACCAATAGAAATTAAGGGAGTTTGCAAAAACCAGACCAGCCCTGTAAGAAATGCTAAAGGGGGTCCTTGTAACAGAGAACCCACAAAAGAGAACAACAAATTAAAACAAGATATTTGACACCACCACCTAGAAACCAAACCAGAAAAAAACTCTCAAAATAAGCTCTTAAGAAATGTACATAGAGAAATAAAGGAGTTAATCAACTGATGATGCCAGCAATGAAGAAAATAGAGGGGATAAAATTTTAATTAGAAAACTTCCAAATGGAGAGGAAGACAGGACTATGTCTTCATAGAACAGACTGCTGCAAACTTAGGAAGATAAGAATTTACTTCAGGGTAACCACAAAGATAATTAACAATCCTTCTAAGCAAACTCAGAAAAAAGAAAAATAAAAGAGCTTAGTAAGCACAAAATCAACAATAAGAAATTAAAAAAAAAAAAAAAAACTTCATAACAAAAAGAACTCAGCACAGAAAAATAGTTGGAACAAGGAATTCACCAACAACACAACAGACTAGAATAGGATGACAGCAATAAATTCATACCTACCACTAATTACACTCAATGTGAATGGACTAAATACACCAGTCAAGAGAAAGAGAGTGGCAGATTAGATGAGAAAAGAAGACCCATCAATATGTTGCCTACAAGAGACTCACCTTAGACACAAAGATAAAAACAAATTAAAAATTAAAGGGTGGAAAAAAATATACCAAAAAAGAGCAGGAGTGGCAATATTAATTTTCAAGACAATAGACTTTAAGGTTAAAAACAGCATAGGGGACATAGAAGGACACTACATGATGCTAAAAGGGTCAATTGATGAAGAGGACATTACCATAATAAATATCTATGCACCCAATGAAAACGCTCCAAAATACATAAAGCAAATTCTAATTGAATTGAAAAGAAAAATAGACAACTCTACAATATTAGTAGGAGACTTTAACACGCCACTTTCAAGGAGGGACAGAACAGGAAGAAAAAGGCAACTCAGTAATGATACAAAAGAACTCAACAACATAATCAACCAACTTGACCACATAGACATATACAGAGCACTCTACCCAATGAAAGTACAATAGACATTCTTCTCCAGTATTACAAAAAAAGTCCTGGCCCATATGGCTTCACTGGAGAATTCTACCAAACGTTCAGGGAAGAGTTGATGCCTATACTGCTCAAACTATTCCAAAACATAGAAAAGGATGAAATACTCACAAATTCATTCTACAAAGCAAACATAACACTAATTCCCAACCAGGGAAAAACACCACTAAAAAAGAAAACTACAGGCCTATATCCTTTATGAATATAGACACAAAAATCTTCAACAAAATCCTAGCCAACAGAATCTAACAGTATATCAAAAAATAATACATCATGACCAAGTGGGATTTATACCAGATATTCAAGGATGGTTCAACATCAGAAAAACAATCAATGTACTCCACCACATACACAAAACAAAAGAACCATATGATTGTATCAATCAATGCAGAAAAGGCATTCCACAAAATCCAACACCCATTCCTGCCCAAAACTCGCAGCAAAATAGGGATAGAAGGGAAAATCCTCAACATAAAAAAGGGCATATTCACAAAATCAACAGTCAACATTATTATTAATAGAGAAAGACAGAAAGCATTCCCCTTATGAACAGGAACCAGATAAGGATGGCTTCTAACACCACTTCTATTCAACACTTATTGGAAGTCCTAGCCAAGGCAATAAGGCAAGAAAGAGAAATAAAAGGCATCAAAACTTGCAAAGAAGAAGTAAAGCTATCTCTATTCACAGATGACATGATCCTGTATGTAGAAAACCCAAAAGACTCAGCAAAAACATTACTAGAACTAATAGAAAGTTTCAGCAAAGTGGCAGGATACAAAGTCAACATACAAAAATCAGTTGGAATCCTCTACAACAACAAAGAGGCCTCTGAAAAGGAAATAAGGAAAAAAATGAATACCATTTACAATGTTGTTGTTGTTGTTGTGTGTCGTCGAGTCGGCCCCGACTCATAGCGACCCCTCCTTGGGTTTCCAAGGCAGTATCACTACAGAAGTAGGATTGCCCAACCTTTCCTTCCGAGGAGTGGCTGGTGGGTTTGAACCACCAGTCTTCTGGTCAGCAGTCAAGTGCTTTAGCCACTATGCTACCAGAGCTCCTACCATTTACAATAGCTACTAAAAAGATAAAATACTTAGGAATAATTCTTACCAGGGACACAAAAGACCTATACAAAGAAAACTACAAAACACTACTACAAACAACTACATGGGACATATATAAATTGAAAAACATGCCATGTTCATGGATAGGAAGACTGAATATTGTGAATATGTCAATATTACCCAAAGCAATCTATACATTCAATGCAATCCTGATCCAGATTCCATCAACACTTTATAAGTACATGGAAAAACCAATCACTAATTTCATATGGAAAGGAAAGAGACCTGGGGTAAGCAAAGCACTACTGAGGAAGAAAAGCAAAGTAGGAGCCCTCACACTCCCAGACATCCAAACCTACTATACAGTCACAGTAGTCAATACATCATGGCATTGGTATGATGATAGACAGGTAGACCAATGGAACAGAATCAAAAACCCAGAAATTGACCCAGCCATCTATGGACAGCTGATCATTGACAAAGGCCTGAAACCCATTATATGAGAGAGAGATAGCCTCTTTAACAAATTATACTGGCAAAATTGGATATCCTCTTGTACAAAAATGAAAGAAGACCCATATCTCACCCCATATAGAAAAATGAACTCAAGTTGAATAAAAGACTTAAATTTAAAACCCAAAACTGTAAAACTCATCAAAGATAAAATAGGGCAAATCTAGGGGCCCTAATTTATGGAATAAATAGATTATCAAGCATAACTCAAAATACACGGGCAGTAGAAGAGAAATTAGATGAATGGGAACTTTCAAAAATTAAAGTCTTATGTATATCGAAAGAATTCTCCAAAAGGGTAAAAAGAGAACCTACAGATTGGGAGAAAATATTTGGCTATGACATATATGACAAGAGATTCATCTCCAAAATTTATAGAAAACTTCAACACCTCAACACCAAAAAGACAAACAACTCAATTCAAAAATGAGCAAAAGAAAAGAACAGACACTTCACTAAAGAGGATATACAGGTGGCCAACAAACACATGAGGAAATGCTCACACACAAAAAAAGAAAAGCCATTAGAGAGATGGAAATCAAAACACCAAGATATCATCTTACCCCATCAATAATAGCAAAGTTCAACAAGACAGGAAATAACAAATACTGGCAAGGCTGTGGAGAGATTGGAACTCTCACACACTGCTGATGGGACTGCAAAATGGTATAACCATTGTAGAAAATGGTATGGCATTTCCTTAAAAAACTAAAAATAGAAATACCATTTGATGCAGCAATTCCATTACTAAGAATATATCCTAAAGAGGTGAGAGACAGAACACGAACAGACATATGCACACTCATGTTCTCTGGAGCACAATTTACTATAGCACAGATGAAAACAACCTAAATGCCCATCAACAGATGATTGAATAAACGAACTATGGTACATACACACAATGGAATACTATGATACATTAAAGAATAATGAAGAATACATGAATTATCTCACAATGTGGATGACTTTAGAAGACATTATCCTGAGTCAGTTAAGTCAATCCCAGAAGGACAAATATTGTATGAGCCCACCATTGTAAAAAGTCAAGCAAAGTTTATTCAGGGAAGAAAACTCACTTTGTTGGTTATCAGAGAAGGAGGGGGCAAAATCTCAGACTATTGGGGAGTCACATGTTGATTTTGGTGAGTGGAGGAACAGTATGGAAAGAGTCTGTGACCAGCATGGTGACATTGGGGAAAGGAAAGAAACTGGAATGTACACAAAAGATATAGGCCACAGAGGTAAACACTATGACAGGCACAACACTGCAGTATCAGTAGCACCAAATAGCAGGCTATGGATTAATGCATAGACAGATGAGAAGAGCAGATGGGGGTAGATGAACAGGAATATACCCTAAACCAAGGATAGATTTGGCTGAAGATAATCTCACATATGAACTTGTGCTACAAAATTAACCACATATATTACAGAAGCAACAGAAGACAGTATGGGAGGAACTTTGTGAGAGAGAATTCCAGGCCTGGGGGCGCAGGACCATAGTCCTGCTCAATTGGCACATATAGTTCATAAAAATTTTGTTCTACAACCTACCTTGGTGAGTAGTACTGAGGTCTTAAAAGCTTTCAAGCAGCCATCTAAGATGCAATTATTGGTCTCCTCTCAGCTGGTGCAAAGAAGAGTGAAGAAAATCAGAGCCATCTGGAAATAATTAGTCTGAAGACAAGATAGACCACAAGAACCTCAGCCCCATGACCCAAGACTAGAAGAACTAGATGGTGCCCGACTACCAATGCCAGCCTCTCAGAAAGGGATCATACTTAGAGATCCTGGATAGAGTGGGAAGAAAAATGTAAAACAAAATTCAAAAACACAAAAATGACCAGAATTACTGGTCAGATAGAGACTAGTGGAACCCTCGAGTCTGTGGCCTTGGGTTACCATTTGAGCCTAGAAACGGACTCACATTCATGAATTGGCTCTCAACCCAACAGCAGAAAGACTCACATACACAATACCTACCCCTGGTCGATGCACCCACCTACTCTAGGGAGATGCACCCCTTGGATCAAGCAGTCATGAGACACCAGAGGGGTATCATTAACATAGAGGAAAGCCTAGACAGACAGAAATGCATGGATGAAAGGGGCATAGGGAGGGGGTGGTCATTGGAAGGAGAGTTTCTTATGGTTGGGAATGGTTTGGGGCTATGAGGCCAGATGTGCATGAACTATTGAAGGTAAAACAAGTTTGCTATGTAAATAGCAAAATAGTAAAGAGATCCGTGTAATATGTTATTGTCAAAGAAGCCTAGTGGGAGCATGATAAAGCACAATAAAGAAAAGAAAATACCACGGACTCCCAGAAAAACAAACAAATCTGTCTTGGAGGAGGTATAGTCAAAATGCTTCTTAGAAGGGGGAATGGCCAGACTTCGTCTCATATACTCTGGTCATGTTGTCAGAAAGGACCAGCACCTGGAGAAGGATTTCATGCTTGCTGAAACAGGGCAGTGGAAAAGGGTAAGACCCTAAATGAGACGGATTGACACAAAGGCTGAGACAATAGGCTCAAGCTTAACAAAGAGTGTGAGGATGATACAGGACTGGGTTTTGTTTCATTCTATTATTGTACATAGGATTGCTATGAGTTAGAGCAGACTCAGTAGCACCTAACAACAAGAACATAGCTTTTGCTTCTAGATTTTAAACCTGTTTATTAGCTCAAAATAAGATCTTGACTCTAGCTCCAGACTACTAATTTTACTGATAAATAGACTCATCATCCCTCACTGTTTCTTGACCCCAATCAACCCAGCTACAGGAGTCAGAGGGAGATGCCTAAGTCTTCTTCTTGTTGTGTTGTTGTTGTTATGTGCCGTAGAATCGGGCCTGACTCATAGCTACCCCTCCTTGGGTTTTGGAGGCAGTATCACTACGGAAATAGATTGCCCCATCTTCCTTCTGAGGAGTGGCTGGTGGGTTTGAACCGCCAGCCTTCTGGTTAGCAGTCAAGTGCCTTAGCCACTATGCTACCACAGCTCCTTAGTCTTCTTCTTAGACAGCCACAAAACACTAGGCTGGGAATAGTAGAGGATGAAAAAGGCATGGTCCTGGCCCTCAAAGCGTGATTTTCCTGAGTAAAACATGATTAAATGTTGTCAAGTTCTCAATTCAATCTTACCTTCTCTTGGAAAAGAAAGAGATCTGTGTAATATGCTATTGTCAAAAAAGCCTAGTGGGGGCATAGACATGATGTAGACCTTGAAGGATTCATGGCATCTGGATAGACAGAGACACAGGAGAAATAGATTCCAGACCAAGCTACCGCAGGCACAAGCCTGGATGCTGGGAGAAGCATAGCACAGATGTATCAGAGGATGAGGAAATTAGAAAGGAAGCACTGGCAGGTAAATTTACATAGGCAATGTGGGGTTTGATTAAAAACAGCCTTGAATGCCAGAGTACATACTTTAGTTTTTACATCTTTTCTCATTGCATATTTCAGTTTAAAGTGATCATCTACCACATGCTAGGTAGTATACTTGGTGTTGGAGATAAAGGAAAAGGTAAGACATAGACCCTGTCCTCATGGGGTTTACACATACTGACATATAATTCCAGCAAATTGTCTTGTACTGTAATGCACGGCATAGTCAAAATGTATTTTTCAAGTGTAAACATACTCTCCAAAATGATTCACCTCACAGAACATTCTCATTGTTATGAAGTGGCAATGCTGGAGTTACTTGCAATAATTCTCTCTCTTCTCAAATGCCAAATTCCTGATGTCACGCTACGCTTACCTTGGCCAATATATTGTAAGCTCCAACATCACAGCACAGGCAAATTTCCTATGGCTTGTAATCAAATCACCACAACAAATCTGAATTAGTGATGTGACTCCTGGATGCTGCTTTTGATTAGAGCCCTAGTTCTGCTTATTTGCATGATAACAGCAGCAAATAGAAAATGCTGGTTTAGACCTCTCAGTAACAAGGGAGATGGACCATCAACATTTTACAAGTTTAGAATTCTTAATGCTTGAGTTTCTCTCTTTTCTTAACCAAATTGCTTCTTCCAAATCAGAGTGGAGGCTGGAAGCCAAAGGATGAGTTCAATAGAGGCCTTTCAAATACTAAATATGAAGTGCTCATGCAAAGATAAATGATAATTCCTCTGATGAACAATAAAATTACTCTTGGTAAATGAAACTAATGCAAAAGCAGTTATTTATACCTTTGACTTGGATTTAAAAATAAAATAAAAGGTGACCTCTATATCAATTTGGAAGTTAGAAATGATGTCATTTATAAAGATTACTGCCAGTTCTCTCAATCCTTCTCATTTATTAAAGTGATTAAAATTAATTCCAGCTCACATTTGTGCACATCTCTTTCCATGATTCTACCAGGTAATCAAAGAAGCAGTTCTTGGTGGGCATATTTCAAGTGTCCTGCACATTCAAGGGTTTTGTTTTCCTAAGAATATTGCTGATGTATGAGAAAGTTTGGCTATATTCATCCTTCAGAATATTTACAGAATAATTGAAGTGCCAGTGATCTCAGAGACACAGAAAGAAATGTTAGACCTTGTGACCAGGCTGAGTTTTCTATGCCCTCCAAATGGCACAGTGCCTAAGGCATTTGACTGCTAACCAGAAGGTTGGTGGTTCAAACCTACCAGCCACTCTACAGAAGACTGGGTAATCTACTTTTGTAAAGATTTACCACCTCGTTGGGCAAGATGGCGGACTAGGCAGAAGGATTGCACAGACCCTCTTCAACAAAGAAAAGGGAAACCAATTAACACAGGCACAGAAGATAATCTTGGACCCCTGAGCCTTGAAGGAAAGGATGCAGAATTGGACTAAACCCCAACTAGCAGAAGAATTTGCGT
>NW_006921787.1:1460547-1467897 GCF_000298275.1 Orycteropus afer afer | reverse complement strand
CCCAAATCCTAAAAAAAAAAAGATTTACTACCTCGGAAACCCAACAAGGGGTCACTATGAGTCAGAATCGACTCTATGGCAGTGACTTTGCCACATTTTTAAATTTTGTAATCCGTTTAAATCTGTGAATAGAAATGAGGTAATAAAGATTTCTCTCTTTTACAACAGGATTGGTGATATTGCTGTTGTGTCTCCCGCAGGACACAGCCCTCTGTTTTTAGGCATGCTCATTTCTAAGACCTCCACATCCTTGCTTGGTCTGCAATATTATACAAGAGAAAAACAGTCATATCAATCAGTTTTAACAGTAGAAAATCATTACCATTATTGTTGGACTTTATAAAAGCACTGCTGTTGAACAAAGTTTTAAAATCTGAACTACATAGTGTTTTACCCTTACCCTTCTGACTGTGGCCTCTTTTGCTCAAGCTTTGTGATGGAGATCCATGCACTTAATTACATCCATTTGCCAATGAATGGAAAGTTAGTCTATGCTGGTGTAAGGCAGTAGTAGTGCTGGAGGGGGAGGCATGTAGTTAAAGAATGGTTCCTTGAGTAATCAATTTCAGAGACAAGTCTTAAAAACAAATAGGTGTTAACCAGTTGTAGGACAGTGGGAAGATATTATTGTTGTTATTTGCCATAGAGGAGGCTTCTGCTTACAGTGATCTTAGGTTAAACAGAGTGTGTTAGACTGGGTTCTCTAGAGAAACAATAAACAGTAAAGCTTATATATATGTATATATAAAGAGAAATTTATCTTAGGAAAATGGCTCACACACTTAATAGAAGCTGGCAAGTCCAAAGTTCCTGGATCAAACATTAAACCGGAGACTTTTCCTGGCTCTTGCAATCACAGGGGCTGAGGAGCCAATGGCTGGCAGGCAGTACACCAGCTGTTGACTCCAACAAATGACAAATCCAAGATCTCCAGGCGGAATGGTGGACTGTTCACTCACGGACAGTTGTAGGCAACACAACAGAATCCTGATCCACAGAAGAATGTCTCTCTTCCCAGGATGTCCTTGGATATACTGGAAGCAGGCCACACCCCTAGGGAAACTCCCCTTCAGCAGATTGGCCACTCAGAACACAGTCATCCGATCCCATCATGGGAACAACCACACCACAACAGCTCAAACCACACAGAATTGTGGTCCAGCCAAGTTGACACACAGCTCCAACTATCACGCAGAGCAAAGCATTACTCAGTCCTGCACCATCTTCACGATCATTGCTAAATCTGAATCCATCATTGTGGCTTGTGTCAATCCACCTCATTGAGGGTTTCCCTCATTTTTGGTGGCTCTCTACTTTACCATCCATAATCCCTCTTTCTAGCAATTGGTCTTTCCTGATGACATGTCCAAAGTAAGAAAGCCAAAGTCTCATCATCCTCATGTCTAAGAAACATTCTGGTGGTGTTTCTTCTAAGACTGATTTGTTCTTCTGGTAGTCCACAGTATATCCAATATACTTTGCCAACCCACAGATTGAGCACATCCATTCTTTTTCTGTCTTCCTTTTTCATTATACATTTTCACATGCATACAAGGCAATTGAAAAGATGGTGGTTAAATTAGAGGAATCTTAGTCATCAGAGTAATATCTTTGCTTTTTAAAACTTTAAAGAGGTCTTTTGTAGCAGATTTGCCCAATGCAATATGTCGTTTGATTTCTCTATGAATCACAGTGGAAACATCTATGGAAACTATGGGTCCTTTTATTTTTCATAAAGAGATAACTACTGTGTATATATAATTGTTCATTTGGGGTGTAATTTTCTTTCTGTACTTTGTCTCGTTATCTCATTTGTTTAACTACCATTAAGAAGTCTTATGTTTTTAAACCAAAAGCTACAGTAGAAAGAACTTTGCTATAGGGACCAGAGAACATAGATTCTAATCTTTTTTTCATTTGTAACATAAGTTATATTTTCTGAGAGCTTGTTGTATACCATATCTATTATATGTTGTTGTTGTTATCTGCTGTCGAGTCAAACCTGACTCTTAGTGACCCCTCCTTGGGTCTCCAAGGCAGTCTCACTATGGAAGTAGATTGCCCAACCTTCCTTCCAAGGAATGGCTGGTGAGTTTGAACCGCCAGCCTTCTGGTTAGCAGTCAAGTGCCTTAGACACTATGCTACCAGAGTTCCTAGATCTTTTATATACAGCACCTCATTCTTTCCTAACAAAACTCTGAGGAAAGAATTTTAATCATCTCCTTTATAAAGGAGTAAACTGAGAC
The DNA here is from genome assembly GCF_000298275.1 of Orycteropus afer afer. Classification (NCBI taxonomy): domain Eukaryota; kingdom Metazoa; phylum Chordata; class Mammalia; order Tubulidentata; family Orycteropodidae; genus Orycteropus; species Orycteropus afer. Next base: position 1,465,650 of record NW_006921787.1, on the reverse strand, counting down.
TTGAGAAACTTAAATAACTTAACATGTAAAGAAGTAAACCAGGAGACTTGCCCAGTCATTACCCAGAAACTGCACTCTGAACCATGTGTGCTCCAAGTTTCTAATTTCCCTCATGCTGTGTTTCATCTGCAATAACACTGGCTCTGTCATATTACATTACACATATATTTGCAAAGTTGTTTTACATAGAGCCCTCAGAGCAGAGGGGCTTAAGAAGATGGTGGAGGAGAAAGTGTGATGCCTGGCCCCAATGTTCTAAACAGAAGGGGTAGAGTAAGATGTAGAGGAATCTAACGGCCGAAGAGCATTTTGGTTCTGATCAATATCATCTGAGAATATAAAACTACACTGTGGCTTAAGTCTGCAGATGAACAGTGATAAAAATTTATAATTTGAATGAAGAATGCCTGCTCAGAGTGAAGTATTATAGATAAAACTCACAAACACCTTGACAAAATTTCTAATAGAGTGAATGCTCTTGTTAGTTGATAAAACTTGGCCAGGTCTTTAGGGATATTCTGTACTTGCAAAACTATTATTGGAGACACTCATGGAAGACAAAGCAAATCTTCCTAGAAAAAGCTAAGAGATTAGTTAAATTTATCTGACCTTAGAAGGTTTGTTGAAATTTAATTTATGCTGGGAAGATGAGAGAAGCAATAAGTGTCTTAAGGGGAACCTCCAGCATAGCTGGAGTTTCTCATATTCTTCATCTCCTTAGCTGTCAAATAAAACATTTTGTGAAGTATGATAATGCCTTGTAATGCAGGGCATTTTCCCATTCTGTGGGAAAATTGTATGGGAGCACACAATGACTCTGACACAGTAAAGTTTAATGGGAAATAAGCACCCACTTGGCACCTGGGAGAGTTTTGAAATTTTGGGGTGCACTAGTAGCATTCTAAGGAGACAATGTTCTCCCATAGGAGCAGCAAGGCAGTCATAGTTAATATCAAACAGAGGCATTAGAGTATAAATTCTTTATTGGTAAGGAATCTTCCCATTGTGAGTTACAGGAAAACCTACCCAAATTAAATTGAACAATAAAGGAAATTTATTGAATTACATGATGAGGACTTCAATGGAAGTTCCAGAGCTTTAGGTGAAGATAATCCAGCAGTTCCAAAATGTCAACAATGTTATTTAAGCACTTTGTTTCTTTCTGTTCTCCACTATGTCTTCCACATCTGGGTCCCCTAATGGTCTCAAGATGGCAGCTAGCGAGTTACATGTTTCCTTATTTATTTGCATCCACTCAGGGAAAGCACCATCCTTACAGCATTCCCAGGACCTGAGATTTATTCTGGTTATAAAGGCTTAAGTCACATCCCACCTTCAACTAATACTGTAGTTAAGGAGTTTGAATGTGGCAATTAAGTTAGGTGTAATCATATTCACCATCCTTTAAATTGTTGGGTATAATTAGTATCCCTGAAATCTCATTGGTACCTAAACAGAAGTTAAGGGCTATTGAGAGAAAGGAACACTGAGGAGATAATAAACAAATGTCTATTTAAATACAAAAGCTGTCAACTGCTAAGAACATATGGTTTATACACATTTAAGGGTATGTTATTATTAGCACAATATTTCTTAACTGGAAATCTTGAAAAAATAATGAATTTAATTAAAGAACTGAAAGGTCTTTCAAATATATTAATAAAGACTCTAAGTACCCTCTCTCAAGAAGATAGCTCAGTGCACTCATTATTCTCTTTAAAACTCTTTTGCCTAAGGTCAAGTCATCATTGTTAATTAATATTTATTGCACACACATGAGAATGGCACTATAATAAGCATTTCATGGAACCCAAAGATACAGTAGTAATGTGTAAGAACCACACAATCAAGGTTTTTTCCACAAGTTTGGGCTTCTAAGGTGCTGCCCTAGCTCATTCATTAAGTTTTCTCATTTCTCCAAAGAAATTACAATTGTCATGTTTGCATACAGTTAATAAAAATGACTAGAGTGACAAATCACATTTAACTCAAGGCCTTACTATTCTCTGAGTTGTATATCAAGTGTTCCTGTGCCATCTTTGATGAGGCAGAAAACTCGCTGGGGCTATTCCTCTTACCAAGAATTTTGGGGGTGTCCATACTTCCTCAAAGACTTTACTACCAGATAAAGCCAGATAAGCAACATGCCCTATTTTACACAAATAAATAAATTTGCATTTCACATTTTAAATCTATATTCACTCTTCCAAAAAATGAGCTAAGAGATATCTCATTTAAAGAAAAGAGGAGGGCCATAAAAGTAAATGGAAATTATAAAACACAAAATTAATTACCAAAAAGGCAGATCAACCCAACCAAATCCACTGTAGTTGATTCAATTCGGACTCACAGTGACTCTATAGGACAGAGTAGAGGTGTCCCAGAGGATTTCCAAGGCTATAAATCTTTACAAAAGCAGACTGCTACATCTTTCTCCCACAGGGCAGTGCATGGGTTAGAACTGCTGATCTTCTGGTTAGTAGCCAAATGCTTAACCACAACCAGGGCTCCTCCAAAATGCAGAACTAAGTACATATTCTGTGATGTCATGATCTAGACTTAGTGTTCCAGACCAGGTTAATGCAGAGTGTAATCACTTAGGAAAGCAAGTCAACTTACCCTACCCTCACACCTTTGCTCCACTTCCTGCAGTATAGTACGAAGTCAATGTTTATCACCATTATGAGCAACACTATGAGAAACATTGCTGTCTTCCCCATTCCCAAACAAATAGATCTAATAGCCCACAAATGTACATTAATGATTTGTAAAAGAACAATACAAGCAAAAATGTTGAGAAATACTAGGCTAGATATTTTACACTTGGTTTTATGGTATGATAGGCCATAGGCACACTTACCACATTATTGAGTGAAGAGGCAGGCATCCTTTGCCCAGTCTCTATGATTTTAAGCTAGACAATGAATCTCTCAAGCCAGCACCCAATGAGATAAGTCTCTGATACCCTTTTCTTACTCCCTACAATACTTCAAACAACTTCACCTCAAAGTAGCTTGGACCCTGTTGTTAGATCTGTCCCTTTTCACTCCATCCTTTGTAACATCTTCCTATTCACGTGCCTTGTAAGATGTAATTTTAAGCCACTCCTGACCAGTTGGACACTGGTCATTCCCCAAAAACAAACTACAGGCTTACCTTGAAGGCAAACTTCCAAAATAGGATACAAACATCCAAAGCATCAATTTCTAAATTAATAAGTGGATAGATAGATAAATCTTCATTCTGAGGAATATTATGACAAATAGGAGATGTAGGTTATAAACTCAAACATATGAAGAAAGCCATTTATTTGAATGTCTTCTTTTTTCTCTTATTTCCATAATATTAAAAATGAAAGTTAACTATACTTTCCTAGAATTCCAATCTATTAAAATTATTGAATGGTATAATTTGACAATGGATAGATTTTCATTCTGAGAATATTCCATTCCTGAAAACAACTTTATTAAAATGTATAATTATCCAATAACCAAGATAGTGTAATGAATAAAACAACCGTCTATGACTTAAGTCAGTTGTTTGTATCTGCCATGTGTAAAATACTAATAATATCTCATTTACAAGTACTTAGTAAGGAATTATGAAATATTTTAAAATTGTTTTAAAATCTGAAAACATAATACAAAACCTGATGGATTCCTACCATACCCATGAGAAAAGACAATGACGGTAGCCCCAAAAGGCATAATTTTCTTTTTCTTCCTGAAATAAGTAAGCATTTAAGAAGATAGACACTGAAAGAATGTTGAGTTAACAGATGCTTTATATTTATGTCATTATTATGACAGCTTCACTTTTACCACAATGCACAAATACTGAGTGTTTTACAAATTGAGGGCTTATGGCAACACTTCATTGAGCAAGTCTACTTTTTTTTTTTTCCAGCAGTACGTGTTTACTTTGTGTCTCTGTGTCATATTTTGATAATTCTCACAATACTTTAAACTCTTTAGACACTTCACTGCTAAACAGAAGGCTGGTGGTTCAAACCCATGAGCCACTCCTTGGAAGGAAGGTCGAGCAATCTACTTCCATAGTGATACCACCTCAGAAATCCAAGGAGGGGTCACTACGAGTCGGGTCCAACTTGATGGCATATAACAACAACAACAACATTGCACACTTAATAGACTATATTATAATGTAAACATAATTTTATATGAACTGGGAAACTAAAATATTCATGTGACTCCCTTTATTGCAATAATCACTTTATCATGGTGGTCTGAAATTGAACTCCCAATATCTCTGAGGTTGTTGTTGCTGTTGTTGATAGGTGCCATAGAGTCAGTTGTGACTCATAGCGACCCTATGTACAACATAATACTGTGTAGTTCTGAGCAATCCTCACAATCCTTGCTATATTTGAGCCCATTGTTGCAGCCAGAGTGTCATTACATCTCGCTGAGGGTCTTCCTCTTCTTCTCAGATCCTCTACCAAGCATGATATCCTTATCCAGGGATTGGTCCCTTCTGACAACATTACCAAACCAGGTGAGATGAAGTCTGGTCATTTTTGCCCCTAAGGAACATTCCAACTGCACTTCCTCCAGGACAGATATGTTTATTCTTGGTATTTTTAGTATTCTTCACCAAAACCACAATTCAAAGGCATCAGTTCCCCTGTGGTCTTCTTTATTCATTGTCCACTTTTCACATGCAAATGAGGCAACTGAATATACCAAGGCTTGGGTTAGGCACACCTTCTTCTTCAAAGACTAAGCAGCAGCTCAGGATCCAGGAAAGGGGAATGACCCAGGCCCCACCCCCACGAGCCAGGAAAGCAGGGGGGAAAATAGAAGCCAGGGGACAACAGAGCAGAGCAACAGTCAGGGATCCAAGTAAGGGGAGGGACCCAGGACTCACACCCACCAGCCAGGAAAGCAGGGAAAAGAGAAGCCAGAGGGCACAACAGAGCAGAGCAGCGCAAGGGATCCAGGTAAGGAGATGGTGGAGAGGTTTTGAACAGCTAAGCAAGACAAATTTGTCTGTCAGTTTGTGGTACTATCGTGGCTTGTGTGTTGCTGTGAGATATGAGGCTGTGCCACCTCTGTTTCAAGTGCCAGCAGGGTTGCACATGGT
>NW_006921787.1:1458641-1459422 GCF_000298275.1 Orycteropus afer afer | reverse complement strand
ATTTGATGCACTGAACACCAATGACTGAAAACCAGAAGAATTGTGGGATGACATCAAGAACATCATCCATGAAGAAAGCAAGAGGTCATTAAAAAAATGAGAAAAGAAGAAAAGACCAAAATGGATGTCAGAAGAGACTTTGAAACTTGCTCTTGAATGGAGAGTAGCTAAAGCAAATGGAAGGTATGACAAGATCAAAGAGCTGAACAGAATATTTCAAAGAACAGCTTGAAAAAACAAAGCCAATTACTATAGTGAAATGTGCAAAGACCTAAAGTTAGAAAACCAAAAGGGAAGAACATGTTCAGAATTTCTCAAGCTGAAAGCACTGAGTAAAAAATTTAAGCCTCGAGTTGCAATATTAAAAGATTCTATGGGCAATATATTGAATGATGCAGAAAGCATCAAAAGAAGATGGAAGGAAGACACAGAGTCATCATACCAAAAAGAACTGGTTAATATTCATCCATTTCAGGAGGTGGCACATGATCAAGAACCAATAGTATTGAAAGGAGTTGAAGCTTCACTGAAGGAATTGATGAAGAAGAAGGCTCCAGGAATTGATGGAATACCCATTAAGATATTTCAACAAATAAATGCCCCACTGGAGGCACTCACTTGGTTATGCCAAGAGATTTGGAGGACAGCGACTTGGACAACTGATTGGAAGAGATCCACATTTATGCCCAATCCAAAGAGAGGTGATCCTACAGAATGTGGAAATTATTGAACATTATCATTAATATTGCATGCAAGTAAAATCTTACTGAAGATAATTCAA
>NW_006921787.1:1453653-1458288 GCF_000298275.1 Orycteropus afer afer | reverse complement strand
AACATGGCATCAGGATTGGAGGAAGAATCATTAACAATCGGAGATATGCAGATGATACAACTTTGCTTGCTGAAAGTGAGGATGACTTGAAGCACTTACTGATCAAGATTGAAGATTACAGTCTGCACTACGGATTACATCTCAATATAAAAATAACAAAAATTCTCACTGCTGGACTTGTAAGCAGCATCATGATGAATGGAGAAAAGATTGAAGTTGTCAAGGATTTCACATTGCTTGGTTCTGCAATCGACGCCAATGGAGACAGCAGTCAGGACAATAGATGTACAGCACTGGGCAAGTCAGCTGCAAAGGACCTCTTTCAAGTGCTGAGGAGCAAAAATATGTGATTGAAGGCTAAGGTATGCATGACACAAGCCATTATATTTTCACTCACCTCTTATGATGTGAGAACTGGACAATGAATAAAGAAGACCAAAGAAGATTTGATGCTTTTGAGTTGTGGTGCTGGCGAAGAATGCTGAAAGTACCATGCGCTGCTAAAAGAACAAACAAATCTGTCCTGAAGGAAGTGCAGCTGGAATGCTCCTGGGAAGCATGAATGGTCAGACTTCGTCTCACCTACTTTGGTCATGTTGTCAGAAGGGACTGTTACCTGGAGAAGGCTGTCACACTTGGCAAGGTGGAGGGTAGTGAAAGAGGGGAAGGCCCTCAGCAAGATGGATTGACACAGTGGCTGCCAAGTGATGGGCTTAAATACAGCAGGGATCGCAGAGCTGGCATGGGACAGGACGGTGTTTCATTCTGCTGTGCATAGGGTCGCTATGAGTTGGAGATGACTCGATGACACCTAATAACAACAACAGTCTTCAAAGTGACATCTTTGCTCTTTAACACTTTAAAGAGGTCTCATCCAACAGATATACCCAATGCACTGTAATGTCTGATTTCTTGACTGCTGCTCCCATGGGGGTTGATTGTGGATCCAAGTAAAATGGTAAAACGAAATTTTTGTCAACTTCAATCTTTTCTCCACTTATCACGATGTTGCTTTTTGGTACAGTTGTGAGAATTTTTGTTTTCTATATGTTAAGGTGTAATCCATACCGAAGACTGTAGCCTTTAGTCTTCATCAGTCAGTGCTGCAAGTCACCTTCACTTTCAGCAAGCAAGATTGTGTCTTCTGCATATTTTAGGTTGTTAATGACTCTCTCTCCAATCCTGATGTCATATTCTTCTTCAGATAGTTCAGTTTATCTGATTATTTGATAAGCATACAGATTGAATAAGTATGGTGAAATGATAAAACCCTGGCAAACTCTCTTCCTGATTTTAAACCAGCAGTGTCCCCTTGTTCTGTTTGAGCAACAACCTCTTTGTCTATGTACAAGTTCCTCATGAGCACAATTAAATGTTCCGGAAGTCCCATTCTTTTCAATGTTATCCATAATTTGTTATGACCCACACAGTGAAATGTCTTTGCATAGTCAAAAACACAGGTAGACATCTTTCTGGTATTCTTGCTTTCAGCCAAGATCCATCTGACATCAGCAATAATATCCTTCACTTCATGTCCTCATCTGAATCCAGCTTGAATTTCTGGAAGCTCCCTGTCAATATACTGCTGCAAGCATTTTTTAATTATCTTCAGCAAAATTTTACTTGCATGTGATAATAATGATGTTGTTCAACAATTTCCATATTCTGTTGGATCACCTTTCTTTGGAAGGGGCACAAATATGAATCTCTTCCATTTGGTTGGCCAGGTAATAATCTTCCAAATTATCTGTTATTAACAAGTAAGTACCTTCAATGCTGCATCGTTTGTTGAAAGATCTCAGTGGGTATTCCATAAATTCCTAGAGCCTTGCTTTTTTTTTTTTTTTTGCAAATTGCTTAAGCAGCTTCAACTTCTTCCTTCAATATCATTGGTTCTTTATCATGTACTACCTCCTGAAATGATTAAATGTTGACCAATTCTTTCCAGTACAGTGATTCTGTGTATTCTTTCCATCTTCTTTTGATGTGTCCTACATCGTTCAATATTTTGCACATAGAATTCTTCAGTATTGCAGTTCAAGGCTTGAATTTTTTTCTTCAGTTCTTTCCACTTGAGAAATGCCAAGTGCATCCTTCCCTTTTAGTTCTCTAATTCCAGCTCTTTGCACATTTCATTATAAATATTTACTTTGTCTTCTCATTCTACCCTTTGAAATCTTCTGTTCACTCTTTTATTTCATCATTTCTTTCCTTTGCTTTAGCTACTCTACACTCAAGAGCAAGTTTAAAGTCTCTTCTGACATCTATTTTGGTCTTTTCTTCCTTCCCTATCTTTTTTAATGACTTATTGCTTCCTTCATGTATAATGTTGATGTCATCCCACAACTTGTCTGGTCTTTGGTCATTGAGGTTCAATGCATCAAATCTATTCTTCAGATGGTCTCTAAATTCAGATGGGATGTAGTCAAGGTCATATTTTGGTTGTTATGAACGTATTTTAATTTTCTTCAGCTTCAACTTGAATCTGCATATAAGCAATTGATTGTTCTCTGAGATATGCCTCTTTAATTCAATGTGATCTGGATTTATGCACACACACACACACACACACTTAACTGAGGCTATGTGCAAGGCCCTGGACATTAGGTTTATATTTGTTGTTGTTGTTATGTGCCGTCGAGTCAAACCCGACTCATAGCGACCCCTCCTTGGGTTTCCGAGGCAGTATCACTACGGAAGTAGGATTGCCCAACCTTCCTTCCGAGGAGTGGCTGGTGGGTTTGAACCGCCAGCCATCTGGTTAGCAGGCAAGTGTCTTAGCCACTATGCTACCAGAGCTCCCAGGTTTATATTTAGGAGGGGATTAATATTTAGGAGGGAATTAATATTGGAGAACAGAGAGTATTTGTGAAGCTCCATACCTTTAAGACAATGTGCAATTGTGAAATAAATCAACATTCAATAGAATATGCTTTCCTGTGGAAAAAAAATGATTTGCTATAGGATAGTAGACAACACTGTGATGCCTGCCTTCTTTCTTCTTTACCACAATAATTGTAAGCAGCCAGAGGAAACACAGGTGAGGAAAATGAGAGTTTTGCTATCAGTGCTCAGTCCCTTCTAGAGCTTCTCTCCAAAGAGAGGCTTTTTTTTTTTTTTTTTTTTTGAATTAACATGCTCTGTCTTTAACATAGACATCCCTGGGTGTTGCAAATGGTTACTGTACTTCAGTCCACCCAGAGATACATCTTGACAATCTACTTCTGAAAAATCAGCCACTGAAAACCCCACAGAACACAGTTCTATATGACACAGGGCTCACCATGAGTCAGCAACGGATTCATCTTTAACAAGGATTGGGATACAACCTATATCCTTTGCTTCCCTCAAAACCATTACATCTCACACAAATATACTGAAGGCCTCCCTGTGAGTTCTGTGGCCTCTCCTGAAGGAATTTAAGTCTCCATGTGTAGTCCCATGCAATCCATATCTGTGTCTAGATAGGAAAACAAGCCTTTACAAATGATAGGTGCTAATTAGAAAAAGAAGTGAGGCTCTCTGACTCCAATAAAACACTGTATTGATTGATTTGTCATCCCATTGATTGCCATGGCTGATTCAGCTAATGGGCATGGCCAGCTCCTTCCCATAAGGATGAAGACCACTGTAAAGCATAGATGAACAGCTGCCTTCTTTATTGAAGTACCCACAAACTTGCTGTAAAAAACTCACCTTCATACTCCATTTACAATACTCTGAATAAGTTCTGCCAATTGACCATGCAGTTTCTGAACCATTCCCATCCTAGTGATGTTATTTGCTACTGTCTTTCTGCTTTTTTTCCAATGAACAGCCCCTTTACACTATGCTTGACCAATTTAAACCTTATTGCATAAGTAATATTCTTCTCTCATGTTGATTCAAATGGTAGCTCTGGTCAAGAGAGCACAGTTCACTAATGTAACAACAGAACATTTTCACCAGTAGAACAAATAACAGAGAATTAGAAAGACAGGAAATAATATACAAGGTAACCAGGAAGAAAATAGTAGCAATTGATCAGCTTTAAGATAAATAGTGCCTGAGTGGGGAAGGTATAGGGTCTTCAAAATTAGGATATAAGAGAGAAAACAGATTATTAAAAGAAGAATCCAAGGAAGAAATTTTTAATAATTCATTCAGATAAATCACTTCATTTTCAGAAGGCCCTCCTCTGTCACCTCCAAGCAGCCTTTTCTGATGGAAACTCGGGTCAAAATGAATCACCCATGCTTTCTCCTCTCAAAGTACGTTCACAGTCCTCTTTTATATTTACCCAATTATAACACAGTAGTTAATTATATGTATGTGTTTGGTAGCATAGTGCCTGAGGCATTTGACTACTTAACAGAAGGCTCAAACCCACCAGCCACTCCTCAGAAGGAAGATTGGGCAATCTATTTGCCATAAAGATATTGCCTTGGAAACCCAAGAGGGGGTTGCTATGACTTGAATCGACTTGATGCCAGTGAGTTTTTGAGTTCATATATATATGAACTCAATACATATATATGTTGTTGTTGTTGTTGTTGTTATGTGCTGTCGAGTCGGCCCCAACTCATAGAGACCCCTCCTTGGGTTTCCGAGGCAGTATCACTATGGAAGTAGGATTGCCCAACCTTCTTCCATATA
>NW_006921787.1:1450938-1453303 GCF_000298275.1 Orycteropus afer afer | reverse complement strand
CTGCCTCGGAACCCAAGGAGGGGTCGCTATGAGTCGGGGCCGAATATATATATATATTAATATATATCCTGCCGATGTCATATAGCAACTGAATGTGAGCTTGCTATATAAAAATACATCATAATGAGTGCAACATTATTATATTGGCTTTGTAAGAAATTAATCAATATTTCAAGGTCTTTTCTCAGCAAGAGAAAGAAAAAACAGTGCTTCCTATTCCCAGTAATGTGTCAGATACTCATCACTAATTGGTCATTCTACCTCTAGTCTTATGAGGTTGACTTCTCTCAAAAAAACAAACAAACAAACTTCCGAGTGAAATGTAAATGATATTGATTCTATGTATTACGTAGACTACACTGCAGAGAGGCCTTGAACAGATATTTCACCAAAGAAGACATTCAGGTAGCCAAGAAATACATGAAGAAATGCTCACAATCATTAGCCACTAGAGAGATGAAAATCAAAACAACAATGAGATATCATCTCATGCCAGCAATTATAGCAAAGTTCAATAAGACAAAAAATAACAAATGCTGGCAATGGTGTAGAGATTGAAACTCTCATACACTGCTGGTGGAATAGTAAAATGGTGCAATCACTATGAAAAATGGTATGATACTTTCTTAAAAAGTTGGAAATAGAAATACCACTTGATTCAGTCCACAAGAAAATGTTTTACATTCTACTTTAGTGAGTAGCAACATCAATCCCACCATTAAGTATATATCCTAAAGAAATGAGAGCTGGTCACAAATAGATATGTGCACATACATGTTCATTGCAGTACTATGCACAATAGCAAAGAGATGGAAACAACCTAATGTCCTATCAATGGATGAACTGATAAACTACAGTACATATACACAATGGAAAAATATGCAATGTTAAAGAATAATGAAAACTCAATGAAACACCTCATATTGTATTGTTGTTGTTGTTGTTGTTTGCCGTCGAGTCGGCCCCGACTCATAGCAACCCCTCCTTGGGTTTCCGAGGCAGTATCACTACGGAAGTAGGATTGCCCAACCTTATGCTGAGTAAAATAAATCAATCGCAGAAGGAGAATATTATATGAGTCCACTATTATACAAAATCAAGGAAAGGTTTACACACAGAAAGAAACATTCTTTGATGGTTCTAGGGGTGGGAAAAGTGGGAACAGAAAAATCACTAACTAGATAAGAGGCACATATTCATTAGGGTGAAGGGAAAGGTAATATACAAAAATATAACCAGCACAATATAGGTAATGAAAAGGAAGACACAGAGAGGCACACAAGTGTCAAAGACAAGAAAGGTGAATACTATTCCATACACAATCTTGCATTATCAGTAAACAAACATTAATCTGTGAGTGGATACATAGGTAGACAGGCAAGATGACCAGATAGAGGTAGGGGAATGGGACCACACCAATCATATATAGATTTGGCAGATGATATTTCTACATATGAATTTGTATGTGTTGAAAAAACATCCATGTATATAGTAGAGCAAACAGAACAAAGTTATGAAAACTTCTTAGCCATAACCAAACACTCTGAGGCAATGATTTTCTGGGTCTGGGGACTCAGGACCACAGTTGCAGGGGCCATGGTAGTCACATGACATAACATAATCCACAAAGACAATGTTCTACACCCTACTTTGGTGAGTACCAACTGAGATCTTAAAAGCTTGTGAGCTGCCATTTAAGGTGCAACTATTGGTCTCTCCCCATTCAGAGCAAAGAAAAGTGAAGAAAATCAAACACATATGAAAACAATTAGTCCAAGGGACTAGTGGACCCTATGTGAACTTCATGACCCTGAGACCAGAAGAACTACATGGTGTCTGGCTCTACTGCTTACTGCTCTGCAAGGGATCATAATAGAAGATACTAGACAAAGTGGAAGGAAAATGTGGAACAAAATTCAAAATCATAAAAAGGACCAGGCTTCCTGGTCTGATGAGGATGGGTGGAACCCCAAAACTACGGCCTTTAGTCACCCTTCAAGCCTAGAAGTGAACTCACTCTCATTGCTCAACTTTTAGCCAAACAGTAGATAGGCCTATGGAGTGAACAATAACACCAGGGAGGTACACTCTCCTTAGAACAATCAACCATATGAGATCAAAAGGGCAGCATTTGCCCAGAGATAAAGGTCACAAAGCAGGAAGGGATAGGAAAGAAGGATGGATGGAAATGGTAAATAAAAGCAGAAAGTGGTAAGAATTCTGTTACCTTGTAGGGACTGCATTTAATGTCACTAAACAAAACATGAGGAGCTCTGGTAGCATAGTGCCTAAGGCACTTGACTGCTAACCAGAAGGCTGGAGGTTCAAACCCACCAGCCACTCCTTGGAAGGAAAGTTGGGCAAT
>NW_006921787.1:1442891-1450595 GCF_000298275.1 Orycteropus afer afer | reverse complement strand
TGTTGTTGTTGTTATGTGCTGTCTAAGTACTTGAGAAATAATAATTCATTTAATTACATAGCCACACTATGAGGCAGGTACTTACAAATTTATAGAAATCACAGAACAAAGATTTAAGAAATCTGGGCAGTGAATCAACACATAAGTAACTAGCAGAACCAAGTTGCAAACTTATTGCATCCAATCTATGAACTCTGCTGCATATGAGTTTGAGTTTGGAGTATGGAATTCAAAATTAAAAAAAAGGAAGAAGAAGAAAAAAAAAACTTGTTATAAAAGCTTAAGATTTCTTGATACAAAATTAGCTCATTGTAACTAAAAGGAAAACATACTAAATATGAAGAAAACAATTTAGAAGTTATACATTTGAATTTGGGTATTTGAAGTTGTATTATCCGGTTTCTTAGGCAACATATGAAAACCACTTGAACAGAACAATTTCATATAACCTTTCAGAATATTTTGCTTTATGGTTTTATCATAGTTACTCTTTTTCTCCACATGAATACAGCAGAGATCTTCGTAAGAAATTGCTCTCAGATAAGCAATGCTAAATTTTATGTTTTGTTTTTTTTTAAGAAATCTTTATCCAATTCTATAATGTATCTAAAGATATAGAATACTGTAACATAACACATGACTTATGGTTGTTGTTGTTGTTGTTATGTGCCGTCGAGTAGGATTGCCCAACCTTCCTTCCGAGGAGTGGCTGGTGGGTTTGAACCGCCAGCCTTCTGGTTAGCAGTCAAGTGCCTTAGCCACTATGCTACCAGAGCTCCCATGACTTATGGTACACTTCAATGAAATTTAATAATCAAGAATTATTTGCATAGAAAATATCAGAGCAGGGATGGAAATATAGCATAGTGTTATCTTAAAGTAGCAGCAGTCAGCAAAACAGTCAAGTTAGAATCAAACTAGGACTAATAAATCCCTTTGAGATGTCACCTTGTATATTCTGTCCATATTAAACAGCTGTGATAGCCACTGTGCATAAAAGGGGGATGCCAAGAGGAGATTGTTTAGCGGGAAACCTTATGATTTGTGGAGAATATTGTAGGTTTGAAGGTCACACTGCCAAAATGTCAATGAAATCAATTAGATTTTTTTGCCTTATATTATTTACCTTTGTTATTTTTAAGAAATGTGGTTTTGGCAAAGTACAGGCATGTGAGTTAAACATTTACCTCAAGTAGACACACACCCTGGAGAGAACAATCATGGGAGAAAGAAGGACTGCTTATGCACAGGGAGACAGCTCAGGGGGCAGGACAGTATGGAGGGATAGACACTAGGAAGAGGTAACTATGGGGAGGAAGTGGGAGGGGAGCTGTTGCATTGTGGTAAACTGTGGTCAATGACATGAGACAAAGTATATGTGAACTGCTGTATGGAAAGTGAATTTGCTCTGTAAATCTTCCCCCAAATCACAATAAAAAAAAAAAAAAAATGTGGTTTTGGAACAAGTCACTTAACTTCCCTGTTCCATTCCCAAACAAGTAAAGTGATAAAAGTCCCTACATCATAAGTCTATTATAAGGATTAAATGAAAAAAAGTAAAATAACATTATTATTTTAGGGAGGGCAAATTAGGGGTATGATTAAGAAGACGGGCTTTGGAATCTACTTTGAACCCTCAATCTGTCACTTACTCCCTGAGAGACCTTGGGCAAGTTACTTAATCTCTAAGCCTTAGTTTCTTCATATGTAAGTAGGATAACAACAATCTTTATAGGTTATTGTGAAGATTATAAGAATTAATAAACATAATGTACATTAGCTCATTGCCTTTGACAAAAAAGTGTATATATTAGCTCTTATTATATTACTATCATTGCAATTATCATCATAATTATTGATTTTGTATTTAAAATTAATGTTATCTTTTTTATATTTTTATTTACTGTGAGTACTCAACTTTATTTATTTCTGCCCTCCCCCACTTAATAAATTTCCCAATTGCCCCATCTTTAAAATTCTCTTCTTTCTGAATATTTAAGCTTTGTGTTATTTCACTGAGATTGGCTAGATGTTAATAATATACAAGCCTCCCTTAAGGTTAGATTAGGGCCATGTGCCTGGGTTCAAGCTAACAGAATGAAGATAAAATTATGTGTGCCATTCACAAACCTGGTCATAAAGCTACCTGTGCAGTTAGTCCTCTATGTATTTGAGGTCTATGTTGAGGGTGGTGACATCACAGGATGGAAGGAACTTGGATACCTGATCACAATTTAGAGAAGAGCCTACCTAGCTATCTAACCTGTATTTTACTTTGACATAAGTTAGAGATAAACTTTTAGAATGTGCTAAATTTCAGTTTACTATTATTACCTCATAGCCAAATATCCTCTAACTAATTAAATAGCCTGTAAGAAGGAGAAATATGCAAGGGTAGTAAGATAATATGGAAGAAAGATTAGAAGAAAAACAAACAACTACAATAAACATGAGAAATAATGGAGCAATGGAATGAGAAAGGACAAAGAGAATCTAAGAGAGTCGTTGCTTATGGTAGTGCTTGATGACAAATATTTATATAACAAGATGATATTAAAGGGAAAAAAAATTCACAAATTAAATTAAGCCCAATAGCACAAGATTTCAGATCTAGTATTGACTTGTATAAATAAAATAAAAATTGCAAAAACAAAAGAAGCTTTGGAGAGAGAAAATATGGTAAGAGAGAGTACTTTAAACAAAAGAGGAGGGAACACAGTTCCAATGTTCTTATGGACTGAAATATGTCCCCAAAAAAAAGTATGTTGAAGTCCTAACCCCTGTACATATGAATGTGACCCTGTTTATAAACAGGATCTTTAAAGATGTTTACAGTTAGGTTAAAATGAAGTCATAGTGGAGTGGAATAGACCCTATCCTATATGAATAGAATTAAGACATAAAGATACACAGAGACAAGGAAATAAATTCAAGATTCATGACATGCTGAAGCTTCAAGCCAAGGTTCACCTGAAATTACTAGAAGTTAAGAATGAAACATGGAAGAGATTCTCTTTTAAAGCCTCAGAAGTAATCCACATGACCAACACCCTGATCTCATACTCCCAGCCTCCACACTGTGAGATAATAAATCTCTGTTGTTTAAAGCTAACCAGTAAATGGAGAAAAGATTGAAGTTGTCAGGATTTCATTTTACTTGACTCCATAATCAATGTCCATGGAAGTCCACATCAAAAAGCCAAACTCACTGCTGTCAAATCAGATCCAACTCAGAGAGACCTATCCTTGGGTTTCTGAGGCAGTATCACTATGGAAGTAGATTGTCAAACCTTCCTTCCAAGAAGTAGTTGGTGGGTTTGAACCACCAGCCTTTTGGTTAGCAGTCATATGCCTTAGGTACTGCACCACCAGAGCTCCCGCCCATGGAAGTAGCAGTCAAGAAATTAAACGACACATTGCACTGGACAAATTTCTGCAAAAGACCTCTTTAAAGTGTTAAAAAGATGTCACTTTGAAGACTAAGTTGTGCTTGACCCAAGCCATGGTCTTTTCGATCACCTCAAATGCATGTGGAAAGCTAGACAATGAAAAAAAAAAAGACCACAAAAAAAGTGATGCATATGAACTGTGGTACTGATGGCAAGTGTTTAACTACCTATGGCAAGGAGATTGTTTAAATTTATAAATATTCAAGAAATAAACTTTTCAATGAAAATTCTCATGAAATTTCCCCTGGAGAGTATATATATAATAAAGAAATTGACTTCAACCAATATTAATCAGTACTAATACCTTCAATTATTGCAATCAATACCAATATTGACTGCCAGAAGAATGAATGAACAAATCTGTCTAGGAAGAGGTGCAGCTGGAATGTTCCCTAGAGGTGAGAATGGCCAGACATCAACTTACCTACTGTTGTCATGTTGTTGGAAGAAACCAGGCTGGCAAAGAATATCATGCTTGGTAAAGCAGAGAGCCAGTGAAAAGGGAGAAGACCCTCAACAAGATAGACTGACATAGTAACTGCAACTATGAGCTCAAGCATAGCAAGGATTGTGAGGCTGGCACAGGACTGGGCAGTGTTTTGTTCTGTTGTACATAGGGTCGCTATGAGTAGGAACCAACTCAATGGCACCTTATAACAACAATTTGTAGTATTTTGTTGCATCACTCTTAGGAAACCAATAAAGTTTTCTTAAACATGAATGAAAAATACTTTTAAAGCTGTAAAAGATCTTGAGCCTATCTAGTTCAAAACCTTTATTCTACAGGTATGAAAACAGCACTTACAAAAGTGATGTTGCTTTTCTTTGGTAAAATTTCAAGTTCATAGCTGAGCAGGGACTAGAAGTCAGATCTCTTAATACCCACTGCAGTGCTATTGTCATTCAACTTACCTAGCTACAATATCTAGAGAGAAAAGTAATAATCCAATCTATTACCTAATTGAATTTAACTAATTTGACTTTGTACAAAGTGATTCTAAGTAGAACTTCAGCATAGAATCTTGTAATGCACCATGCGTGAATGTAATATTTATGAAGAGACATTTTCCTTAACTACCTATGACAAGGAGATTGTTTCAACTCAAGAAATAATATTTTCAATGAAAATTCCCATGAAATTTCCCCTGGTGAGTATATATATATAATAAAGTCAAGATGCTTCAACTAACGTTAATCAGTATTAATCAGTATTAATCCCTTCAATTATTGCAGTCAATAACTGTTATGCAGAATCACAAAGGTTTCTTTTTTTCTCACAGTGGCAGTATAAAGGTAAATTGTTTCACATGTAGGAACAGGCACTAAGCAAAGCATGAATGGCTATATTTCCTCCTCAATAACCTTAGAATTAATGAGTGTGTTACCCTCGGATACTACCAACCACTTACTAGCCATCCATTAGTTCTTCAGAAGTATTGTTCTATATGCAACATTTAAGGTTTCAAACAAAATTTAAATGCAGTTTCTGAAGGTATCTTGAGGTATTCCTTGGTAAATGGTAACTTTGAAAGGTTGCCTGAAGCTGTAAAAACAGGAGAAGCCCAGCTTGCTTCCTTTTCTTTTCAAAGGACATGAGCTTTATTATCTCAACAACAATATCCCAACACACCTGACAAGACTGGGAGAGGAATTTATAAACAACAAGTAATTTTCAGCCAAAATCTGCACAAATTGAAACATTTCTCTCTGCTCTGAACTTATGCCCTCTCAACAACAGCATCACTAGGGTTAGTGTTATCCAGTATAATAACTCACAGTGTCTTCTCCCCACCTCCGTGGACTTCTGCCATACCAGACAGCCATACAGAAGCCTTAGTAATATTTATTATCAATTTTAATCATAGAATAATATATGATAAATATAGATGTAAATTATTTGAATGTAATATTTCTTTGATTATATGAATACTCACAATAAAATTGTATTCTGAACTCTTTTTACATTGAATTTCAACATTATTAGTTATGTTACTAGTGAAAGAGCAGAAACCTTTTTTAAATTTTTCTCATTCTTTTGTTTTAGAAACTCTGGTGGCATAGTGCCTAAGGCACTTGACTGCTAACCAGAAGGCTGGTGGTTCAAACGCACCAGCCACTCCTCAGAAGGAAGACTAGGCAATCCACTTCCATAGAGATTCCACCTTAGAAACCCAAGGAGGGGTAACTATGAATTGGGACCAACTCAATGGCAGTGAGGGTTTTTTTTTTTTTTTGTCCTTTTTTTTAATTATTACTTCATTCTCAAAAATGTTATTGATTATAAGTTCAAAAATACTAACAATATTATAACTAAAACAATGGAAAATTTGTCAAAATCAATGACTATGAAAACACTGGCAGCAACAAAAATAACAGCATGTGCTTGTAGCATGTATAGATGAAAACAAGTGATTAGAAACATCATTGTAATTGTATAGTAATGATAGTAATAATAATTGTGTAGTAATGTAAATGCATAGCTCTGATTGCTCTTATGTGTCATTGAGTCAGACCCGATTCATAGCGACCCCTCCTTGGGTTTCTGAGGTGGTATAACTACGAAAGTAGATTGCCCGCAGCACATTAGAAAGTTCAAAAAGTAAATTAGCATAGAGTTTTAGTCTTGTAGAATATTGATACATTAAACTGGAATTACTTAAACTTTTTATTATAAATAACTACAGGGATATTTTTCTAAAAAAATCATAAATTTTTGCTGAAATACTGCACAAAAATTTTATAGACAGTAATTTTGGTGTTATTTCCTCTTATAGTGTCACTTTCTGCTGTCCACACTCCTATACCTCCCTTAGTGATACCACTGACTTTCAGATATGTTAAGTGAACTGAGATAAGAAGTGAAAAGTAAATTAAATTAGGTTTTGCCTTTCCCTTCAGGGAACACCACCTATAAAAACTTGTCTGTCTGTTTGTCCCAACTCTTTCCCTTTAGAATATGCAAGAAAACATTGCAATCAACTGCCTCTTAAGCAAAATGTCACTGTTTGCTCTCACAAATCATCAGCTATACTCTTACAAATATTTTCATTACTACATTTTTCGATAGTTGCATTAACTTCCTTGTATTATGGTATTCAAGGGATAAGCATGAAACATAAGCATGGTTATATAGTGAAAATCTGTTATTTATCATTATAACTTGTGCTGTTTTTAATGCTGAGTAGTTATTATTTCCCCCATGAGTAAAAAGACATGTCTCAAGACCCATATTCAAGACACACTGACATAGATAGTTGGACTGATGCTCAAAGGAGAACCCAGATGGCCAGACTTCTATTCTATGCAGTAGGAACCTACTGCCAAGGCTATCATACTATCATGTTAACAACACTAACTCCTCCAACTTTCCACTGCCCTTCTGACAAATTCCAAAATCTTCCAGTGGCTCCAAGGCCCTACATGATCTGAATCCTGTCTGCCCTTCCTGCCTTGTTGAGAAAGTTCTTGTCTCCTCTCACTCTGCTCCAGCCATACATCAGGGCCATCATGCTTGCCTGGAATATGTTCCTACCCCTCTTCAATTGACTCTGATTCATCATTTGTTTACTTCTCCTTTCTATACCTCAGATCTAATGACATCTCATTTTTATGTTTTTGTACAGAATTATGGAGCTAATTCATTTTCAACATAGGTACATTAAGAGAACTGACATTAAAAATGAAAAATAAGTTAAATTAGATTTTGCCTTTGCCATCAGGTAATGCCACCCATAAATAAAATATTGGATGGTAAAAATGGAGTTAACATGCTGGCTGCTAACTAAAAGTTTGGAGTTTTGATTCCACTCACAGGTGTCCCAGAAGAAAGTTCTGGTGATCTGCTTCTGAAAACTCAGCTATTGAAAACCCAGTGCAGCATAGTTGTACTCTGACATAGATGGTGCCGAGTCAGCACCAGGGTTACAGGTGAGGAGAGACAATTCAGGGACACCCAAAGCAGCAGGCCGGAAGAGCAGGAGAAAGGGGATTAAAAGCCAGGAACCCAGACAGAAGAGCAGTCAGCCCAGGCATACAGGTGAGGAGAGACAACTCAGGGACGTCCAAAGCAGCAGGCAGGAAGAACAGGAGAAAGGGGATTAAAAGCCAGGAAGCCAGACAGAGGTACAGTCAGCCACAGGGACCCAGGTGGGGGTGATACAAGAGGTCTCCAACAGCAAGACAAACTTGTCTGTCTGTTTGTCCTACTGTGGTGACATGTAGACATGAGTTTTGAGGCTGAGCCTCTGGTGTTTAA
>NW_006921787.1:1424784-1440036 GCF_000298275.1 Orycteropus afer afer | reverse complement strand
TTCTGCTGTGCATGGGGTCACTATGAGTCGGAAACAACTTGACGGCATTTAACAACAACAATAACAACAAGAGGTGGAATCAACCCAGATGACAGCTGGTTTATATATGTTTTTCCTTTACAGTACATATCAAAATTTGTATACATACACAATTGTGTTTGATTGATTGCTTTTTATATAATTCCTCCCATTGTAAATCTATAAACTCTAAGAGTACAAGAACTGTGCCTTAGTTGTACACCAGTGCCCAACCAGTGACTAGCAAAGTGTCTGGTATTGTGTTGTTATTGTTAGGTGCCAATGAGTTGGTTCCAACTCATAACAAACTTATGTACAATAGACCAAAACACTGCTCAATCCTGTGGCCACATAACAATCCTTGCTATATCTAAGCACATTGTTGTAGTCACTGTGTCAATCCATCTTGTTGAAGGCCTTCCCCTTTTTCATTGACCACCCACTTTGCCAAGCATGATATCTTTCTCCAGGGAATGGTCCCTTCTGACAACATGACCAAAGTAAGTGGAATGAAGTCTGACCATTCTCACTTCCAAGGAGCATTCTGGCTGCATTTCTTCCAGGACAGATTTGTTAGTTCTTCTGGTAGTCCATGGTACTTTCAGTATTCTTCACCAACACCACAACTCAAAAGCATCAACTCTTCTTTGGTCTTTCTTATTCTTTGTCCACCTTTGACATGAATATGAGGCTTGGGTTGGGCATATCTTACTCTTCAAAGGCACATCTTTGCTCTTCAGCACTTTAAAGAGGTCTTTTGCTGCAGATTCGCCCAATGCAATACATCAACTAATTTCTTGACTGCTGCTTCCATTGGTGTTGATTGTGGAACAAAGTAAGATAAAATCTTTGACACTTCAATCTTTTCTCCATTTATCATGCTGCTGCTTATTGGTCTAGTTGTGAGGATTTTTGTTTTCTTTATTTTAAGGTATAATCCTACTGAAGACCGTAATCTTCAATCTTCATTAGTTAAGTGTTTCAAGTCATCCTCACTTTCACAAGCAAAGTTAGGTCACCTGCATATTACAGGTTATTAATGAGTCTCCCTCAAATCCTGATGTGATGCTCTTCCTCATTTGGTCCAACTACTTGGATTATTTGCTCAGCATATAGATTGAATAAGTATGATGAAAGGATATAAACTTGATGCATTCTCTTCCTGATTTTAAACCATGCAGTATTTGTTTGTTCTGTTTGAATGACAACCTCTTGGTCTGTGTACAGGTTCTTAAAGAGCACAATTAAGTGATCTGAAATTCCCATTCTTCTCAATGTTATCCATAATTTGTTATGATCCATAAAATTGAATGTTTTTGCATACTCAATAAAACACAAGTGAACATCTTTCTGGTATTCTTTGCTTTCAGCCAAGATCCATCTGCCATCAGCAATGATATCCCTTGTTCCACATCTTTTTCTGAATGCAGCTTGCATTTCTTGAAGTTCTCTGCAAATATAGTGCTGCAATCATTTTTTGCATTATCTTCAGTAAGATTTTACTTGCATGTGATGTTAATTTATATTGTTAGATAATTTCCGCATTCTGTGGGATCATCTTTCTTTGGAATGTGTACAAATACAGATCTCTTCCAGTCATTTGGCAAGGGAGCTGTCTTCCAAATTTCCTGGCATAGATGAGTGAGTGCCTTCAGCGGGGCATCCGTTCATTGAAACATCTCAATGGGTATTCCGTCAATTCCTGGAGCCTTGTTCTTTGCCAATTTCTTCAGTGCAGCCTTGACTTTGTCCTTCAGTACTATTGGTTTTTGATCATATGCCACTTCCTGAAATGGATGAACATTGACCAATTCTTTTTGGTGCAATGACTCTGTGTATTATTTCCATCTTCTTTTGATGTTTCCTGCATCATACAATATTTTGCCCATAGAATCTTTCAATATTGCAACTCGAGGCTTGAATTTTTTCTTCAGTTCTTTCAGCTTGAGAAATGCTGATTATGTTCTTCCCTTTCAGTTTTCTAACTGCAGGTCTTAGCACATTTCATTATAGTAATTGACTTTGTCCTCACTGAGCTGTTCTTTGAAATCTTCTGCTCAGTTCTTTTATCTTGTCATTTCTTCCATTTGCCTTAGCTACTCCCTTTTCAAGAACAAGCTTCAGAGTCTCTTCTGACATCCATTTTGGTTTTTTCTTCCTTTCCTGTCTTTTTAATGACTGTTAGTTTTCTTCATGGATGATGTTCTTGATGTCATCCCATAATTCCTCTGGTTTTGGGGCATTGGTGTTCAATGCATCAAATCCATTCTTTAGATAGTCTCTCAATTCAGGAGGGATATGTTCAAGGTCTTATTTTGGTTCTCATGGATTTCTTTTAATTGTCTTCAGCTTCAACTTGAACTTGCATATGAGCAGTTGATGGTCTGTCCCACAGTCAGCTCCTGGCCTGGTTTTGGCTGAAAATATTGAGCTTTTCCATTGTCTCTTTCTATAGATGTTGTAGATCTGATTCTTGTGTCTACATCTGGTTAAGTCTACTTGTATAGCCTCTGTTTGTGACCTTATTAATGTGGATGGACCAAAGCTTTAAGGACCTCCATTTGCTCATGTGGCATGACTCAACATGGGAAGAAACAACTGCAAACATCCATTAATAATTAGAACATGGAATGTATGAAGTATGAATCTAGGAAAATTGAAGTTGTCAAAAATGAAATGGAATGCATAAAGACAGATATCCTAGGCATTAATGAGCTGAAATGGACTGGTTTGGCCATTTGGAATCAGACAACCATATGCTCTACTACACCAGGAATGACAAATTGAAAAGGAATAGCATAACATTCATCATCACAAAGAATATTTCAATATCTATCCTGAAGGACAATGCTGTCAGTGACAAGATAATATCAATTCACCTACAAGGAAGACCAGTTACTATAACCATTATTCAAATTTATATACTATGATAGTTGGAGTTGTGTGTCACCTTGGCTGTACCACAATTCTGAGTGGTTTAAGCAGCTGTGATGTGGGTTATTCCCATGATGAGATCAGATGTATATGTTTTGAGCAGCCAATCTGTTGAAAGGGAGTTTGCTTAGGGGTGTGGCCTGCTTCCAATATATATTTATGGACATCCTGGGAAAAAGAGACACTCTACTGTGGATTGGGATCCTGTTGTGCTGCCTACAACTATCCATGAGCGAACAATCCACCATTCAGACTGGAGATCTTGATTTCGTCATTCATTGGCGTCAACAGCCAGTACATTGGCTGCCAACCTGGAGCTCATCAGCTCATGCAGCTGCGTGAGTCAGGAAAAGCCTCCAGCTTGACGTTTGGTCCAAGAACTTGGGACTTGCCAACTTCTATAAGTGTTTGAGCCATTTTCCTAAGATAAATTTCTCTTTCTGTCTCCCTATATAAGCTTTACTGGTTTTGCTTCTCTAGAGAACCCAGCCTAACACACACACCAACCACCAAAGCTGAAGATGAGGCAAATGAAGAGTTTTACCAACTTCTGCAGTCTGAAATTGACCAAACACACAATCAAGATTGATAATCAACATTATCACTGGTGACTGGAATGCAAAATTTGGAAAAAAAAGAAATTTCACCAGTAGTTGGAAAATATGGCCTTTGGTGTTTAGTGGTGCTTAGTAAATATTTGGCAATTCTTAATGATGATGGCAATCAACTCTAATGATGTCATAGATTAGATTGTGTGCCCAAAATATATGTATTGACTTGGCTGGGTCATGATTCTGAGTGGTTTGGCAGTTGTATAATAATGTAATCATCCTCTTTGATATGATTGATAATCAATTGTAAGGAGATTAGAGTAGGCTGCAATATCTTATTTAGTCACAGGCCTGACACAATGTAAGGGGAATTTACCTGGGGTGTTGCCTGCATTGGCTTTTATGTCACAACAGATAAAAGGAGAAAGAAGCAAGCAGAGAGGGACCTTAGTACTACCAAGAAATAAAGAGTCAGAAATGGAGTGCATTCTTTGAACCCAAAGTCCCTGTGCTGATAACCTCCTAGACCTAGGGAAAGATTGATGGGAAGATACATGGAGATCTCCCAAGCCCAAAGACCTTGGAAGAAGACAAGGACCTTCTCCCAGAACCAACAGAGAAAGAAAACCTTCCTGGAGATCTGGTGCCCTGAATTTGGACTTGTAGCCTCCTAAACTGTGAGAGAATAAATTTACGTTTGCTAAAGCCATCCAGTGGTGGTATTTCTGTGACAGCAGCACTAGATACTGAAGACAGATGATATGAGGGAAAACACAAGTTAAATTGGGTCTTCCTTCCAAAATGTCTTTTTAATAGTTTATAATGTTTATTTTTTTCACTTAGAGTTTTCATTCTTCATGACTAGATTCCACCCAGAGATGTTCCTTTTAAAGCTGGTATGTGTGTGGGTGGTGGTGGGGGGATCCTTCTGGTAATGTTTGCATTTTATGAAATTTGAAATTGTATAGTATCTGTTTTGGTTACCTAGTTCTGCTCTAATAGAAAAATAACACAAATGGGATGGTTTAAACAAACAGGAGTTTATTCTCTTACAGTTTGGGAGGCTAGAAGTCCAAGTTCAAAATACCAGGCTCTAGATGCTGGGTGAAAGCCCCTTGATTTGGGGCTTCAGCTCTGCCTCTTGCTCCCAGCCCACTGAAGCTGGAGGCTTTCTTCACTCAGGCAGCTGCTGGCTGCTGAGGCTGATAAGGTTAACAAGTAAAAAGACACAGTCCCAATATTACCAAATCACATGTCAAGTCTATTAAGAGTCTCAAGATAGGCAGACAACATGGGCAGGCTCCTGAATGAAGACGTGACTACATGCAAGATTTAAGTATAACAAAAGCTATAGGCCATTCCTAAAGCTTCTCCTTGTACACTGGGAGCAGACCGTATCCCTAAAGCAACGACTCTGCTGATGACAGTAAATGCCACCATGGATTTGATTACCAGTCTCATCATGGGGAATATTACATCCTTCTGCCCAGCCACTCAAAACAGGCCCAGCCAAGTTGACACATAACCTTAACTACCACAGTATCCAAAACAATTTAATTTCATTTTGAACTCAATCACTTCAAAGAGAAGTTCATTAATAAAACATATCTCCCGAGTCATTCAGTGAATATTTACAAGTACAAATCAACTTAGTTAATGCAAGAAAATAACTGTGACAGGAAAAAATATTTAAATAAGTATGCACATCCTCTTTCCTCCTCCTGTCCTCAACTCTTTCCCTTTGTCACACTTCCATATCCCAACATGTTACACACATTCAAAGATGTCTGTCTCAGCCAGCTCCGTTCTAGCATCTTTTAAAATCAGACTTGCTTAAACCACATAAGAATAACAAAATGTCTCTCAGGGAATACAAATAGAAAACCAATGCAAGGTCTACTCAGGCAGAATTTGAGGAAATTTTAGGGAATTTTGAGGGAGAGGGGAAGAGAAACTGATGATATCTACCATACTGTGCTGAATAGGGCTAGGGAGAACAGACAAGATTTTAAAATTTTAGTTTTTATTTGTAAATAGAACAATCTTGACATTTTCAAGAGATTCAGTATTTAAGATTATTTAAAATTATATTTGGATTTTGAGCATGTGTTTCTAAGTATCCAACAGAGAGCTGTGAATGGATCACAAAGCAGACTCAGCATTACATAATTTACATAAGATAAATGGAGCCAAAATAAGGACATCAATTTACAGATGCTGTGAATGAAAACAACTAACAATTATATAATCTGATTGCCAAATTTTCCAATCTATCTAAAACATTAACTGTCATTGATATAACTAGCAGGCCTGGATAGTGTCTACATGCTAAGAGCTGGAATAATAGGAGACAAAGGGGGATGAAGGGAAAGATAAAACATATATTTTCGTGTAGGAGCTTATCTTTAAATCATGGGGAAAATCACATGCAAGAAAATACACTAAACTACTAAACGATTTAAGGTGTCAAAAGGTATAACATACTTTTTTGTTTTAAATTCTCAACATTCACACAAAAGATTTATTAAAATGAACTAGAATTCTTGGAAAATTTTCTCCAAGAAGGTATAACTTGAATGATAAATAGGATTTGGTAGCTCTGGTGCCATAGTGCCTAAAGCATTTGATTGCTAACCAGAAGGAAGAGATGCCATACCAGGTAGGGGAAGTAGATGAGGAGGGACTAGAATGAGTAGGGTTCATCTGGTTTCTGCAGAAAAAGAATGGGACATAAGGTAACATGATCTCAGACTGTGGAATTTCTCACGTAACAAGCTTTTGATTCTGCCTTTCATTACTGGGATTTTCTTAGCAGAGAGCACCAAAATGATAAGTATATAGACTGGATTAGATTGCTAATTCTCAGAATCCCACCTGTAGCTCAGAAGAGAGCTATAATTGCCTACTAAGGGTTACCAAACTAACCCCAAAATAAGTTCCTTCATCTTTCCTTATGCACAAATGATGACTTGCTCCACATATTTTGACATATACCTCAGGACTCAGTGATCCTATGTCCACCAGAGTTTGCCCAGGATGGTCCCCACTGATACAACCTTCAATCTCTAAATTGTCGAGCTTGGATGACACATTATTTGGTCACCTTAGTTATGACCTTTCTAGTAGTAATCTATGAAGTTAGTTTTCAATAGTGCTAAATGTTCCGGTTACCTAGTGCCGCTCTGACAAGAAATATACCACAAATGGGATGGCCTTAACAAACAGGAGTTTATTCTTATACTTTGGAGGCTTTAAGTCCAAGTTCAAAGTGTCAGGCTCTAGGGGCTGCGTGAAAGCCCCTCAACCTTGGGGTCCAGCTCTGCCTCCTGCTCCTGGCCCACGGGAGCTAGAGGTGTTTCTTCACTCAGACAGCTGCTGGCTTCTGAGGCTGAGAAGCCCAAGGTTGACAAGTCAAAAGGCACAGTCCTGATGTTACCAAACCACACAGCAGGCCATTAACTTAAGTCCATTGAAAGTCCCAAGGTCAACAGAGCATAGCAGGCTGCTGAGCAATGACATGGCTTCATGCAGGGTCCAAGCGTGCCGTAGGCTAGAGACCATTCCCAAAGCTCCTGCTTATATACGGGAAGCAGACCACTTACCCAAAGGCAGCCACTCAGCTGCTTGTGGTAGATCCCACCATGGAGTTGATTGCCAGTCTCATCATGGGGAATACTCCCACCAGCTCCCCAGCCACTCAACCAGGTCCAGCCAAGTTGACACACAAACATAACCATCACACTAAACAATACTATTTATAAACTAAAAGTAGCAGCACATTAGAGGAGTGTGCTGAGGATCCTCAGTCTATATTCTAATAAAAGATCTTGATGCCTCTAAAATGCTAAGCAACAAGGCAAAGTCTTTATTGCATAGGGACCAACAGAGAATAGGTGTTATGAAAAATTTTCTGTCATATGATGAGTTCATTATCGATGACCTTTTGAGCTGTTTGTGGTTTTCAAGTGCTGTCATTTCCTGCATTTGAATTATAAATTCTTGTTAGCTTAACCTCCAATTATAAATTATGTTTGCTGAATTGTTGGTTAACCCCTCAGTGTTGTGATGTCCTTTAGCATATTAGAATTTTGAGCATGGACTATAAGAACTGTGTGAACTGCAGTTGAAAGGGGAACCACTCACACTTGCTTTGCTCAGCAATTCTATTACTAACTGCATCCAAAGTAAAATTGTGCAGTGATGCTTTCTTGTTATCATTGAATTTTTTTTTTTTTTTTTTTTTTTTTACTGAAACATGTAAGGGTAAAGTATGCTTATCATGGCGTTTTGTCCAGACTATGTATAGTCAGAAAAACTATGAGAGGCCTTGGATTAGGTGGAAAAAACAGTAGCATTGGGAAAAAAATTGGGGGGCTGCTGCAAAAGTTAAAATATGAAGCCCCTGTCTTAGTTCTCTAGTGCTGCTATAACAGAAATATGACAACTGGATAGGTTGAAAAACAGGAATTTATTCTCTTACAGTTTAGGAGGCTAGAAGTCCAAATTCAGGGTACTGGCTCTATGGGTTTGGTGAAGGACCCTTGACCTGGGACTTCAGTTCTGCCGCTTTGTTCCTGGGCCCCTGCAGCAAACTAGAGGCTTCTTCCGACAAAGGCAGCTGCAGGTTGCTGAGGCTGACAAACTCAAGGTCAGCAAATAAAATGGCAGCAGACAGAAAAGCAATCCACTGGTACAAGTCCAGGACCAATCCCAAGATTGTGAGGTAACTGACATCTCCACAAACTGGAGATGAAATCTTGGTCAAATGCAGGATCCAGATGTGCCGAGGAAGACCTTTCTCAAAGATTCTCCATACACATATTAGAAGCAGGCCACATCCCAAAGGCAGCTCCCTTTCCACTGATTAACATCTCAAAGCAGATTCCAATATGGAGGTGATTACAACTTCATCATGAGGAATAACTACATCAAGTTGCCCAGTCACTCAAAACCACAGCCCCGGTAAGTTGACACACAATCTTAAATTCTACAACCCCTGATCCTGGGTAGTAACTGTGGAAGGAACAGAGCATCTGAAAACTATCAATGTCTAAGGACCTTAGAGAGATGCTTTTTCTATCTGGCCATTATACTCAGTAATTTCTAGCAGAATCCAAATCTGAACCTATAGTTTTTTGAGCACATCTATGGCTCAACTGATAGATATATATACATATCTATCTATCTACCTATCTATATACTGTAACTGGTATTCAAATTTATTCTTTTTCCTCCCCCAATATTCTTTTTTTGGGGGAGCAGGGGGTCATTGTGATTTTGGTGCCAGAGCAAGTTCACTTTCCATACAAGTCACATACACTTTGTCTCATAACATTAACTGCAATTTCCCACAATGCAACAGATACCCTCCACTTCCTCCCCATAATTACCTCTTCCCTGTGTCCTTCCCTCCAAGCACTCCTGCCCCTTGAGCTGTCTCCCTGTGCATACACAGCCCTTCTATTCTCCCATGATTGTTCTGTCCAAGAGTATATTTACCTAATGTAAATGTTCAGCTTGTATGCCAGTCTTTCATTTGGTTGGAAGCCACAGGATTGGGTTCAATTCCAGACCTGATGGGCAGCTAAGGGACATAACCATAGTCTCAGTGGTTCCATAAGGCTCTATCAGACTAGCAAACCTGGTTTTTTTTCTTTTTTTATGATTTCGAGTTTTGTTCCACATTGTTTTCCCACTCTATCCAAGATTTTCTACAGAGATCCCTCTCTGAATGGTAGACAGTGGTAGTCAGGCACCTTCTAGTTCTTCTGGTCTCATAGTCATGTAGGCTGAGGATTGCATGGTGTACCAGTTGTTTGGACTAATTGTTCCCATGTGTCTTTGGTATTCTTCCTTCTTCTTTACTGTGGATGAGGAGAGAACCATCGTTGCATCTAGATGGCAGCTTGCAAGCTTTTAAGATCCCAGTCGCTATTACCCAATGTAGGATGTGGAACAATGTTTTTGTGTATTATGTTATGCCAGTTGAGCTTGATGTCCCTTGTGACTATGGTCCCATGTACACAAGTCTAACTACTAGCTCCCTCTTGGTAGCTGGCTGTGACCAAGAAGTGACTACAACATTGTCCCTTGTCAGCTCTACTATGTTGTTGTTGTTGTTATTTGCCGTCGAGTCAGACCTGACTCATAATGACCCCTCCTTGGGTTGCTGAGGCCCAACCTTTCTTCCAAGGAGTGGCTGGTGGGTTTGAACCACCAGCCTTCTGGTTAGCAGTGAAGTGCCTTAGGCACTATACTGCCAGAGGTCCCCAGCTCTATTATATACCTGGGAATTCTTACAGAACATACACATACACTTGTAGAAACATTATCTGCCAACCTTGTACATGGTCATGGGTACACTCCGCCCTGCATGTTGTTGTTGTTGTTATGTGCCGTTGAGTCGGACCCGACTCAAAGTGACCCCTCCTTGGGTTTCCGAGGCAGTATCACTATGGAAGTAGATTTCCCCAACTTCCTTCTGAGGAGTGGCTGGTGGGTTTGAACCACCAGACTTCTGGTTAGCAGACATACCTAATAGTTCAGCCTGTCCACTCATCTATCCACCCATATATCAATGTTTGCCTTCATTGAAAACGCAGTACTATGTGCAAAAGGATTCACCTTTCTTGTCTGTGCTTTCCATGCTTCTCTATGACTTCTTCAATGCTACTGTGTTGATCATTCACATTTGGTACACTGCCCTTCTCTTCACTCATATCAATACTTGTCTCTACCTAGCTAACAGTGTTCCTTCCCCTCCCCTCCACTCCTACCCCTGGTAACGAACAAAGAAAATTTCTTTCCTTATATAAACCTTTCCTTGACTTTTTACAATAAGGAACTAGTACTATATTTGTCCTTCTGTGATTGACTTATTTAACTCATCATAATGTCCTCCAAGTTCATCCACATTACACAGTGGTTTTGCAGATTCTACTTTATTCTTTAAGGTTGCATAGTATTCCATTGTGTGTATACCATACTTTGGTTATTCATTCTACTTTTGATGGGCACCTAGGTTGTTTCCATCTTTTGGCTATTGTAAATAGTGCTGTAATAAACGTAGGTGTGCATATATCTGTTCTTTTCCTGGCTCTCACTTCTTTAGGATATATACCTAGTAATGAAATAGCTGGGTCAAATGTTAATTCTAATTCCAACTTTTTAAGGAATTGCCATACTACTTTCCACAGTGGTTGTATCATTTTACAGTCCCACCAGCAGTGTATGAGAGTCCCAGTCCGCATCCTCACCAGCATTTGTTATTTTCTTTGTTACTAATACTGTGGCAAGATGGTATCTCATTGTTGTTTTGATTTGCCTCTCTCTCTCTCTAGTGGTATAACGCCCAAAGGCATTTGACTGCTAACCAGAAGGCTGGAGGTTCAAACTCACCAGCCACTCCTCAGAAGGAAGGTTCGGCAATCTACTTCCGTAGTGATACTGCCTCGGAAATCCAAGGAGGGGTCGCTATGAGTCAGATCTGACTCGATGGTGGTGAGTTTGTTTTTTTTTCATTTGGAATGGCTAATGATCATGACCATTTCTTCATGTTTGTTGACCACCTGAATATTCTCTTTGGTGAAATGTCTATTCCTGTCTTCTGCCCATTTTTAAATTGGATTATTTGTCTTTTGGTTGTTGAGGTGTTGGAGTTTTCTATAAATTCTAGAGATAAGTCCCTTGTCAGATATGTCATTGCCAAATATTTTTCCCAATCTGTAGGTTCTCTTGTGACTCTTTTGGAGAAGTCTTTGAAAGCACATAAAAATTTAATTTTTAGGAGGTCTGATTCATCTAGTTGATCTTCTGCTGTTTGTGCGTTTTGGGCTATGCTTCACAGTCTATTTACACCATATATAAGGGTCCCTAAACTTTCCCCTAGTTTTTCTTTGAGGAGCTTTATAGTTTTAGGTTTCACATGAATTCTTTGATCCATCTGGAGTTAGTTTTGTGTGTGGTGTGAGGTACAGATCTTGTGTCATTTTTCTGCAAATGGATATCCAGTTTGCCAGCACCATTTATTAAACAGAAAATCTCTGTTTAAAAATATCCACTTAATGGATTTTGGTCCTTTGTCAAAGATTAGCTGACCATAGGTCAATGGATCTACTTCTGGGTTCTCAATTCTATTCCATTGGTCTATGTGTCTGTCATTATACAAATACCAGGCAGTTTTCACTACTGTGGCTGTATAGTAGGTTTTGAGATCTGGCAGTGTGAGACCTCCTTCTTTTTCTTCTTCAACAGTGCTTTCCTTATCCAAGGTCTCTTTCCTTTCCATATAAAGTTAGTGACTGGTTTTTCCATATCCCTAAAGAATGTTGATGGAATCTGGATTGGGATTGCACTGAATGTATAGATCACTTTGGGTCGAACTGACATTTTCACAATGTTCAATCTTCTTATCCATAATCATGTTATGTTCTTCTATTTATGTAGATCTCTTATGGTTTCTCGGAGTAGTGTTTTGTAGTTTTCTTTGTATAGGCCTTGTGAGTCCCTTGTAAGATTTATTCCAAAGTATTTTATTTTTTTGGTAGCTATTGTAAATGGTGTTGATTTCCTTCTTCAGCAATCTCTTTGCTGGTATAGAGGCATCCAACTGATTTTTGGATGTGATCTTTTATCCTGTCACAATGCTAAATCTCTCAATTAGTTCCACTAGATTTTTGACTGAGTCTCTTGGGTTTTGTAGGTATGGGATCATATCATCAGCAAATAGGGATAGTTTGACTTCTTCCTTACCAATGTGGATGCCTTTGATTTCCCTTTCTTGCCTTATTGCCCTGGCTAGGACATCCAACACAATGTTGAATAAAAGTGGTGATAGAGGGCATCCTTGTCTGGTTCCTGTCTCCAAGGGGAATGGTTTCAGTCACTCTCCATTGAGAATAATGTTGGCTGTTGATGTTGCATAGATGTCTTTTATTATGCTGAGGAATGTCCCTTCTATTCCTATTTTGCTGAGAGTTTTGATCAGGAATTGGTGTTGGATTTTATCAAATGCTTTTTCTGCATCAATTGATGATCATGTGGGATTTTTCCTTTGTTTTATTTATGTGGTGGATGACATTGATTGTTTCTCTAATGTTGAATCATCCTTGCATACCTGATATGAACCCTACATGGTCATAATGCATTATTTTCTTAATAGGTTGTTGGAGTCTGTTAGCTAGGATTTTTTTGGAGATTTTCCATCAAATTCATGAGAGATATTGGTCTGTGGCTTTTCTTTTTAGTGATATTTTTGCCTGGTTTTGGTATATAGGTTATACTTGCTTCATAAAATGAATTTGGGAGGATTCCATCCTTTTGCATGTTTTGGAATAGTTTGAACAGTATTGGTGTTAGTTCTTCTCTGAATGTTTGGTACAATTCCCTGGTGAAACCATCTGAGCCAGGACTTTTTTTTGTTGGTAATTTTTAATGACCTGTTCAATTTCTTCTTTTGTTATAGCTCTGTTCACCTCAGTCTGTATTAGTTTAGATAAGTGGTGTGTTTCTAAAAATCTGTCCATTTTTTTCAGATTCTCAAATTTGTTGGAGTACAGTTCTTCATACTATCCTGATATTATCCTTTTTATTTCAGTTGGTCTGTTGTGATGTCACCCAATCATCAAAAATTAAATAAAATAAAAACAAAACCCCACAATATCTGGGGAGAGGGCAATAAGAGAAAAAATGGCAGAGTAGGAAAATAATGAAGAAAAAATGGGAAAAATACAAAAAGAAAAACAAGGAATAGAGTTAACCACAAGAAAGAAAAAAATGGGAACAAGGAACAAAGAAGAGAGAAAAATCTGAAAACTAGAAGCTGGGAAGAAAAGAATAAAGAGTAATAATAAAAATGACAGAAGAAGAAGAAGACGAAGAAGAAGAGGAGGAGGAGGAGGAGGAAGAGGAAGATGAGGAAGAGGAAGAAGAACTTTAAAACAGACAAAAATAACCAAACTAAAAGAAAATGAAAAGAAAAATTGGGGCAGGGAGGAGCTGGGCACTCAGTCTCTGTCTAAGCACACAGATTGGGATAGAGTTCCTGCTGGCCCAGAAGATGGGTGGGAGTGAGGAATAGCTGCACCTCCATTTACCAAGAGGATGTGGGGTCTAAGAGTAACAAGGGGAATATCACACATTTCCAGTTGTTTGTGTCCTGAATGTCCTTGTGGTTCCTGGCAAATTAAGCCTATTCTTAAGTCCCTGGAATCTGGGAGAATGCTGTTGCATTAAACATCCAAAATAGTTGAACCACTTGTAAACATTCAATATGGCTATGTCCTCCAGATAGGCAAAAGTCCACAGCTCAGACCATCTTCCTCTTCACTGCTTTCCTTTTTATTCACCTGCCATCAGTGCAGTCTTCCGTACAGCCCCTGGCTAGCAGGGCTAATTTTTAGGTTGATTCTTAGAAGCTCTGGTGGTGTAGTGCCTAAGGCATTTGATTGCTGACCAGAAGTCTTGCAATTCAAGCCCACCAGCCACTTCTTGAAAGGAAGATTGGACAATCTACTTCTGTAGTGATACTACCGCAGAAACCCAAGCAAGAGTCACTATGTGTCGGATATAATCAAATACTTAGGTAAGTGCCCTGTCTAAAAGTCTCTTTGCATATCTAAAGATATATTTTATAATTTGTACTTGACAATTTCTTCCCAAGAATTTTAATTGAGGAAAAAAGAATGTTTGCAAAGTCATAAAAACATTGATGAAGTCTTAAAGCTGATTTTACAAATCAGCAATTTGTATATTTTCTAATTTCCAGAAACCCAGTCTTAGATTAACAAATTTCAAAACAAATTATGACCAAAATTTTCAGAGAAATTTTACATATTGCAAAAAAAAAAAAAAAAAACCCTTATAAAAGTAATCCAATTGAGGAGTTTCAACAAGATAGCAGAATAAGCAGACAAGCTACAAAGACCCTCTGCCACAAAGCAATGAGAAACCAGTTGAAACTTATATAGTAGACAATCCTGGAACCCTGAGATTTGAAGGGAAGGATAAAGAAGTGGATTAAATACCAAATAGTAGAAGAACTTGAATGAAACAGTAAGCAAGGAAACAGTGTGCAGATTGCTGGTGACCCTGGATGCACAGTCATTTTTAATATTTCCTAATGACAACCTGAGCATTAGCTCTGCTCACCAAAGACTGCAGGGGCAATGACTGCATTTGTGCCTGACAACCAGAAAGGAAAACAGCAGGGAAGGAGACAAACAGATGTGTGGACTGCTGGTGGCTGCCCTGAGAGTGTAGCCATTTGAAGGTTTGAACGTGCTGGGTGAGGCCATTTTAGATTTATGTAAGTGGCATTCTTAACTGAACAGCAACATAAGAATGGGCTCGGAGGAAGTGGGGGGGCAGCAAAATGGCGGACTACCAGAAAGACTGCACAGACCCTCTTCAACCAAGAAAAGGGAAACCAATTAACACAGACACAGAAGATAATTCTGGACCCCTGAGCCTTGAAGGAAAGGATATACAAGTGGACTAAACCAGAACTAGCAGAAGAATTTGTGTGAAAATACCAAAGAAGGAGACAGATGGAGCTGCAGTCTGGCAGCGATCCTGAGCGATCCTGACAGCACAGACAGTTTGGAGATTCCCGAGTGGTGGTTGTTGTTGTTGTTGTTAAGTGCCGTCGAGTCGTTTCCGACTCATAGCAACCCCATGCACAGCAGAACGAAACACTGCCCGATCCCACACCAGCCCCACAATCCCTGCTATACTTGAGCCCGTCATCGCA
>NW_006921787.1:1381205-1401069 GCF_000298275.1 Orycteropus afer afer | reverse complement strand
GGAGTTGTCAATGAAGGCAAACATGGGTATATGGGTGGATAGATGGGTGGACAGGCTGAACTATTAGGTATTTCTATGAAGAAGAGAGTGTACCCAAGAATAGTTTAGGGGTGGCAGACAATGGTCCTACAAGTTTATGGGTATGATCTGAATTCTCAGGTGTATAGTAGAGCTGACAAGGGGCAAGGTTGTAGTCACTGCTTGAGCACAGCCAGCTACCATGAGTGACCGAGTAGTTGAATCTGTGGGCTCAGGACCATAGTCACAGGGGACATCAAGATCAATTGGCATAACATACTACTAAAACATTGTTCCATCTCCTTCCTACTTTGGTGAGTAGCGACTGGGATCTTAAAAGCTTGCAAGCTGCCATCTAGATGCAACGATGGGTTTCTCCTTATCCAGAGCCAAGAACAATGAAGAAAACCAACAATTCTTGGAAACAATTAGTCCTAGCGACTGGTACACCATCTGATCTGCAGCCTATACGACTATGAGACCAGAAGAACTAAATTGCACCCAGCTACTACTCTCAACCACTTGGAAGAGGATCTAGGTAGGAGATCCTGGATAGAGAGGGAAAACAATGTGGAACAAAACTCAAAATATTTTGGAGAAAAAAAAAAGGGGACCAGGTTTACTGGTCCAATAGAGCCTGGAGGAACCATTGAGACTATGGCCCCTAACTGCCCTTCAGGTCTGGAATTGAACCCACACCAGTGACTTGCAGCCAAAAAATAGACAGACATATGAGTTGAACATTTATCTGAGGTAGATACACTCCTTGGAGAGAACAGTCATGGGAGAAGGAAGCGCTGCTTATGCACAGGGAGACAGCACAGGGAGCAGGAGTGCTTGGAGGGATGGAAACTGGGAAGAAGTCACTATCAGGAGGAAATATGAGGGGAGATGTCGCATTGTGGTAAATTGTAGTCAATGTCTTGAAGCAAAGTGTATGTGAACTGCTATATGGAAAGTGAATTTGCTCTGTAAATTTTCATCCAAATCACAATTTAAAAAAAAAAAAAATGTTAAATGAAACAAAAATTCTTTGAAATCACACAAGAATAAAAACACAACATACCAAAGGCCAATTTATAGCAATACATCCACACACCAAAAAAAAAAAAAAAAAAGCCAAAATAAACACTTTAACCCAGTATCTCCAACAATTAACAAACTAGGATCAAAAAAAGTCTACAGTCACAAGAAGAAAAGAATTAATAAATAATCAAGCAGAAATAAATAAAACAGAAAATAAAAAGACAATAGAAAAAATCAACAGGACTAGAAGTTGGTTCTTTGAAAATATTAATGAAATCAACAGACCACTGGCAAACTTAACAAAGGAAAAGCAGAAGAAGATGCAAATAACAAGATAAGAAATGATAGGGGCAATGTCACAACAAAACCACTAAAAATAAAAAAATATATCAGGGTACTATGAAGAACTGTATTCCAACAAATTTGAAAATCTAGAAGAAATTGGACAGATTTCTGGAAACACACTGCTTACCTAAACTGACGCAGACTGAGATAGAAAATTTGAACAGACCCATAACAAAACAAGAAATTGACCAGGTCATAAAAATTTACAGATCTCACACTACCATATCTTAATACCTACTATACAGCACAATTATCAAAACAGGCTGGTATTGGTACAATGACAGATACATAGACCAGTGGAACAGAATCGAGAACCTAGAAAGAGATCCATCCACCTATGGTCAGCTGATCTTTGACAAAGGGCCAAAATCCATTAAATGAGTAAAAGATAGTCTCTTTCATAAATGGTGCAGGCAAAACTGTATATCCACTTGCAGAAAAATAAACAAGATCTGTACCTCACACCATACACAGAAACTAACTCCAGATGGATCAAAGACTTAGTGAAACCTAAAACTATAGAGCTCCTCAAGGAAAATCTAGGGGCAAATTTAGGGGCCCTCATATATGGCATAAATAGACTATCAAGCATAAGCCAGGATGCACAAACAGCAGAAGATATATTAGATGATTGAGACCTTCTGAAAATTAAATTCTGCATCAAAAGACTTCTCCAAAAAAGTAAAAAGAGAACCTAGAGAATGGAGAGAAAACATTCGGCAATGACATATCAGACAAGGGAATTGTCTCTAAAATTTATAGAAAACTCTAACACCTCAACACCAAAAAGACAAACAATCCAATTCAAAAATGGACGGAAGACTTGAGCAGACACTCCACCAAAGAAGATATTCAGGCAGCCAACAAATACATGAAGAAATGTTCACAATCCTTAGCCAGTAAAGAGATGTAAATCAAAACAACAAGATACCATCTTACCCCAGCATTAAAAGCAAAGTTTAATAAGACAGAAAATAGCAAGTGTTGGTGAGGACATGGAAAGATTCCAACTCTCATACACTGCTGGTGGGACTGTAAAATGATATAACCATTATGGAAATGGACATGGTGATTCCTTACAAAGTTGGAAATAGAAATATCATTTAATCCAGCAATCCCATTAATAGGTATATATCCTAAAGAAGTGAGAGCAGGACATGAATAGGTTCTGCCTATTCATAGGTATATGTACACCGATGTTCATTGCAGGCCTATTCACCACAGCAAAGAGATGGAAACAACCTAAGTGCCCATCAACTGAGGAATGGATAACCAGACTGTGGTACATACACACCGTGGAACACTAAGGAACCCTAAACAGTAATGTAGAATCTGCAAAACACCACATAACGTGCATGAACTTGAAGGACATTATGCTGAGTGAAATAAGTCAAGCACAAAAGGACAAATATTGCATTCGTCTGCTAATGCAAAAAGTCAAGGAAAGGTTTATATATAGAAGGAAATTTGTTTTGTGGTTATCCAGGATGGGAGGGGAGGGAAGGAAAAATTTCTAGGTAGGTTAAAAATTAGATAGATAGATAGATAGAAAGATAGATAGACAGAGATATATCCCAAAGACTATTAGTTGTTACCAGGGGTAGGAGGGAGGGGGAAAGGGGAATCTTTTTGGGGGGGGGGCATTGAGTTTATGCTGATGGTGGTGGAATATTTTGGAAAAGGATAGCAATAATGGTGGCATAACGTGAAAAATGTCACCAATGTCCCTGAGCTGTAAATGTGACAGTTGCTGTGTTAGCAAATGTCTTGTTGTGTATCTTTTAACCTAATAAAAGTAAAAAATAATAGTAATAATTATAATCCAATTGACCCTATTATTTACTGGCAAAACAAAATAAAAAGATGTTACGTTCACAAAGTCTTGAACTTTCTTTTCTATAGAAGCCACCTATCAGCTCTAAAATTCAATAGGAAACTAATGTCAGAATACCAAAATGAGTGATACTGTATAATTATCCAAGGAAATAAATAAATCATTTAAAAGTTTGACCATATTAAAACTTAATAACAGCAGGGGAAAATAATTCATCCATCCCATCTCCTAGAGATTATAATATCAACATTATTTTGAAACATTTAAAAAAAAAGAAAAATCTTTTTTTCCTTACTCTAACTTTCCCCAAGTGAAAAAACTAAAAGCTTCAGACAGAAACATCAATAACAGAAAATATGTGAATTTATATTGAACTCATTCATCTATTAAAACTACGGAATATTTGCTCATTTAAATAAAAGCTGGCATTCAAATCACACACATCAATAGATACTTGACTATAGAAAAGAATACAAGCATGTTGAGTCATCTAGCAACAGAAAATGTTCTGTGTATTCACTATGATTTAATCAGCTTCTCCTTAGTCTCCTGCACATTTAGTTCAAATATGAGCAATTCTCCCTGAACTGCTGCCAGCTTCTGAGACAGGACACAGGCTGTAAATGCAGCCCCAGCAGAGCTGGAGAAGTGGAGCTAAGTGCCATCAGCATAGCAATAGGACATTATACTGCGAGGGTGACAAATTGAGCAAAGAGGCTACATGGAAGATGAAAAATCCTGGCAGTACCCTGGGGGGGGGGTGCTATCACACATCCTCCTGGGGTAAAGAGACAGAAATCCAAAGAGGCAATCTAACCTAAGTCTGACAGAAAATCCCTGGGCCTGATTAAAATTATAACACAGATCCTCAGCAAGGCCTTAGTAATCCGCAGCATCAGGACTGCTGAAATATTCAGGAAGGTTAACAACCAGATGCCCTGAGGAGTTAATAACAGAGCTTTTTGTTTTCCAGCAACATTTCCAACTCGACGCCAGGTCAGATTGTCGGTACTAATTAAAAGTCTTACTTGGTAGAAACCTTGTAAAATGAATTGTTGATCTCTGTCTGCTTTAAGGAGTCAGAATTTGACTTTCAAAACTACCAAAGGAATGAAAACAAGCCCAAATTAAGCAAGCTTAGGAAAAGAAAAAATCAACCTATTTATTTATTTATCCATTCATTCAATAAACATTTATTTGATGCCTACTATGTGCTTAAACCCTGAATACACAGGAAAGTAATAGACTTAGAAGTTAACCATGATTACTGCAGCCAACTCCCAATTATTCTTGATAATTAACCCATCAATTTTCAATCTGCAGATAATCCTTAAACCACAGTCTGTTCAATTCAGTAGACTCAGTGTCCTTCTTAACCAGATCTCTTATTAATACTTTTTTTCACTGTCTAGAATGCTATCTCTATTTCCCACTCCATGTTAGTGATTAATCCTTAGTCATCTGTCAAGGCTCTATACAAGAGCAGCTTTTGAAACCTTCTCTCTCTGCCCCAACCAAGCAGAAATGACCGTTCCCTCATTCCACCTCTCTGCCATCATACACTATTACACTGTGTGCAGCTTGTCTCCCACTGCTAATCCTTGAGACCTGCTACAGGGTGATTTAGATATAGCTCCTTATATGTCTTGAACCTTGCTGGCATATAGTAGACATTTAAAAAACATTTGGATTAATTGATTAATTAATAAGAGCTATAGGTAGCAAAGTTCTTTAATTTTAGTGCTCTCTCGGGTGTTTAAATTGCTAAAACCAAGGAGACATGGCTAAAAGTATATGACAGAAAACAAGCTGGGAACTGCAGGTACTTGAAAATGCCCACACTAAGATGAAAAGTCGAGAGTATTTCCTTGTAGAATGATGTTGTTAAGTGCCATTGAGTCATCTCCGACTCATTGCGACCCCATGCACAATGGAACGAAACACTACCTGGTCCAGTGCCAGACTCACAATCCTTGATATACCTGAGCACATTGTTGCAGCCACTGTGTCAATCCGTCTTGCTGAGGGCCTTCCCCTTTTTTGTTGACCCTCCACTTTATCAAGCATGATATACTTCTCCAGGGAATGGTCCCTCCTGACAACATGACCAAAATGAGACAGAGTCTGGCCATTCTCGCTTCCAAGAAGCATTCCAGCTGCACTTCTTCCAGGACAAATTTGTTAGTTCTTTTGGCAGTTCATGGTACTTCCAGTATTCTTCGCCAACACCACAACTCAAAAGCATCAACTCTTCTTTGGTCTTCCTTATTC
Source organism: Orycteropus afer afer (assembly GCF_000298275.1). Lineage (NCBI taxonomy): Eukaryota > Metazoa > Chordata > Mammalia > Tubulidentata > Orycteropodidae > Orycteropus > Orycteropus afer. Next base: position 1,395,575 of record NW_006921787.1, on the reverse strand, counting down.
ATTGTCCAGCTCTCACATGCATATAAAGCAATTGAAAATACCATGGCTTGGGTCAGGTGTTCCTTATTCTTCAATGAGACATCTCTGCTCTTCAGCACCCCAAAGAGGTCCTTTGAGGCATATTTGCACAGTGCAATATGTTGTCTGATTTCTTGACTGTTGCTTGTGAAACCAAATAATATGAAATCTTCAACAACTTCAATCCTTTCTCCATTTATCATGATGCTGCTTATTGGTCCAGTTGTGAGGCTTTTTGTTTTCTTTACATGGAGGTGTAATCCACACTGCAAAGAGCTCTGGTGGCATAGTGCCTAAGGCATTTGACTGCTAACCAGAAGACTGGTGGATCAAACTCACCAACCTCTCCTCAAAAGGAAGATTGGGCAATCTACTTGTGTAGAGATATCACCTTGGAAACCCAAGGAGGGGTCTATATGAATCTGAACTGACTCAGTAGCAGTGAGCTTGATTAGTTTCTTTCTTTCTTTTTTTTATTCCATACTGCAGATTGTAATCTTTAATTTTTATCAGTAAGTGCTCCAAGTCATCCTCACTTTCAGCAAAGAAAGTTGTGTCATCTGCATATCTCAGGTTGTTAATGATGCCAGATTATTCTTCATATAGCCCAGCTTCTCGGATTATTTGCTCAGCATACAGATTGAACAAGTATGGTGAAAGGATGAAACCTTGACACACTCCCTTCCTGGTTTTAAACCATGGAGTATCGCCTTGTTCTGTTCAAATGACAACCTCCTGATCAATGTACAGGTTCCTCATGAGCACAATTAAGTGTTCTGAAATTCCCATTCTTCTCAAAGTTATCCATAGTTTGCTATGATCCACACAATCGAATGCTTTGGCATAGTCAAGAAAACACCAGTAAACACCATTCTGGTATTCTTTGCTTTCAGCCAAGATCCATCTGACATCAGCAATGATATCCCTTATTCCACATCCTCTTCTGAATCCAGCTTGCATTTCTGGAAGTTCTCTGTCTATATACGGCTGCAACTGTTTTTGAATTATCTTCAGTAAGATTTTACTTGCATGTGATATTAATGGTATTGTTCAATAATTTCCACATTCTGTGGGACCACCTTTCTTTGGAATCGGTACAAATATGGATCTCTTCCAGTCATTTGGCAAGGTAGCTGTCTTCCAAAGTTCTTGGCCTAGATGAATGAGTGTCTTCAGCATGGCATCCATTTGTTGAAACATTTCATTGGGTATTCTGTCAGTTCCTGGAACCTTGTTTTTTGCCAATTTCTTCAGTGCAGTTTTGACTTCTACCTTCAATACCATTGGTTCTTGATCATATGTCACCTCTTGAAATGGATGAACATCAACTAATTCTTTTAGATACAGTGACTCTGTGTATTCCCTTCCATCTTCTTTTGATGTTTCCTACATCATTGAATATTTTTCCCATAGACTCTTTCAGTTTTGCAACTTGAGGCTATATAATGGTACTATATAGATAAAATTATCTTTGAGAATGAAGACTAACCCATAGTTCATGTAAAAAGGAAGGTAAGAATTGTGGGAATGGAGAGGCAGGAAAATTGAATACTGGTTGTATGCAGAGCACAGGATTGTTTGGGGTAGGGAAGGAAGATGAAGAAATGTGCTCAGTGAACTTGTAGAGAAGCAGCATCCTCATACAATTTATCAATAAGTGATTTCTCATCAGTCCTCATCAGGATAATCATTACTTGTGATTTCCAATAACCTATTTTACAGAGGAAATATAATCCTATAAATGTATAAAGTCCAAGCATTTAATTAATTTCAAAAGCAAGAAAAGTTGTAATGTTTCTACATTCTCACACATTCTTTCACTCTTTCTGTTACACACACATAGACACACACACACACACCCCAAATCTCCTCAAAATACATGGCAGAAATAATACTCTAGTGGTTTTAATACACGAAATTAGCTCTAATCCTGCCTCCACCTCTAAAAGAACTATTTAAGGGAGAACAATAATAGAAGGAAGCAATAGAAAGTTTTCAAAGTAGAAAAATAAACAGAGTGGCAAATTACATTAAAAAAAAAAAAAAAACCTCACTGCCGTCGAGTCAATTTGACTCATAGCAACCCCTCCTTGGGTTTCTGAGGTGGTACCTCTATGGAAGTAGATTGCCTATATGTTGTTGTTGTTGTTATTTGCCGTCGAGTCAGCCCCGACTCATAGCGACCCCACCTTGGGTTTCCGAGGCAGTAGCACTACGGAAGTAGGATTGCCCAACCTTCCTTCTGAGGAGTGGCTGGTGGGTTTGAACCGCCAGCCTTCTGGTTAGCAGTCAAGTGCCTTAGGCACTATGCTACCAGAGCTCCTAGGCAATCTTAAAAAGCTGATTCCTTAACCTGAGTGTAGAAAGCCAAGAAACACTGTGATTTATATCAAGGGATCATTCAAAGGATGCTACCAAAGGAGTTAGTAGCACCATGTGTTTCTGGAAGTCATATGTCTTGATTACATTTAAAAAAAAAAGAAAGAAAGCTTATTTCAAGTAGCACTATATTCCTAAGAGCTCCATCAATGCATAATGAGCTGCAAAGGATGCATTGAATGACTTCCCCTGTGTGCAGGGTGACCCCACATTATGTTTTGTAACACTCAAAGTGTTCATCTAAAGATGATGATTCTAAATTTGATTAAAAAAAAATATATAGTGAGTATCTCTTTCTGGCAGTAATTAGAACATTTTACTCAGTTTACTGGTTTACTGGTTTTAAAGATGGAATATACACAACAAAATGCTACTAAAACAACGGTTTCTACATGCACAATTCAATGAGACTAATTACACTCATATTGTACAACTTTTATCCTTTTATTTTTCCTAATTATTCTACCACCATTAACATAAAATCAGTGCCTCAAAGCAAATACTCCCTCTTCCCCCTCCATCCCACCCCTGGAAACCACTAATGAGCTTTGGTTTAAATTTTTCTTTATTTCTTGTAAGTAAAGCCATACAGCATTTGTCGTTTTGTTACTGACTTATTCATTCAGTATAATGTTTTCTAGGACCATACATGTTTTGGCAGGGCTACATTTCTCTTTACAGCTGAGTAGTATTTCACTGTATATATGTACCACATTTTGTTTGTTGTTGTTGTTGTTATTTGCCATCGAGTCGGCCCCGACTCATAGCATTTTGTTTATCCATTCATATATTGATGGACAGTTTGGTTGTTTCTACCATTCAGCTATTGTGAAAAGTACTGCAATGTACAGGCATCTGTTTGCGTTCCTACATTCACCTCTTTGTGGTATATACTTAAGATTGAGGATATATTACTGCTGAAGTCTATTCCTTGGTAATAAACTCATGGCATCAACATGGAGGAAATAACTCTCTCCATTTTCTACCCCAGGAATATGAATCTAGCCTGTCTAACAGCTCAAATGAGTTATTGTAACCTAGGAGAGAAAGTGAAAAAGGAGGCCTAATTTACAAGATTTGCTGAGGGCAGAGACAATGGCTTAACTCTTCGTTTTTCTCAACACTGTGAGACCAAAAGCAAGCTCAGTAAACTATTGTTAGTAAGTGAGTGAAAGTACATTTTTCATTTGTTATTGCTGTTATTGCTGCTATTAGCTCCCATCAAGTCAGCTTCCATTTCATGGTGACCCCATACACAACAGGATTATGATCCATAGAGTTTTCATTGGTTGACTTTTTAAAAACTGGTCACCAGGAAGGCACCCCAGTGGCAAAGTGGTTAAGAGCTTGGCAGCTAACCAAAAGGTTGACAGTTTGAGCCCCCCAGCTGCTTCACAGAAGAAAGATGCGGCAATCTCTTTCCATAAAGATTTACAGCCTGGAAACCCTAGGGCCAGTTTGATTCTGTCCTACAGGGTTGCTATGGGTTGGAATGGCCTCAGCAGCAATGAGTTTGGTTTGGATCGTTTTTCTTAGATGTTTCATTAGGTAAATTTAACTGATTGGTGGAATTAACAGGTGAACATTAAAATAAACTTCAGAATGTCCTGTTCCATTTGAACAATGAATGGAGAAAATAAGAGAGTGGTACTCTTTTTCCCTTTTCAAGTCCTTAAGCCCTCATCAGGAATGAAGTTTCAGTCCGCAAAGTAAAGAAACAAAGTGGCTTCCTGGAGCACAAAGCTCAGTCTTTTTTCACTGTTGTGCAAAATGCATGAGCTAATTATACTCTAAACCTCTAAAACAGTAGGTAGATAATAACCTCTAATACAGCTAATTTACAGGTCACCCTGATCTTGTGGTTAAGAATGTATTTCTTCTTATTCACTTAAAATTTAGTTGGTTATTTAGCTCTCAGACACAGCTTACACAGCACTTCTAACGAATAAATATATATTGTGCTTCCCTTAACAGACAACCTCATGATTCCCTTTCTGGCTCCACGTGCTTGTAATAGCACTTTTTATCTTCCTGGATTCTAAAGGTGTTTTTTCACCAAGTCTGGAGTCAGATGGCAATCAGTGAAGGAAGAAAAAAGAGTATCCTTCATTGCTTTTATTTCTACATGATTTGAGAAAGGCCTATCACTTCTCAGAATTTTGTCTAAGATCAAGTGGTCTTACAAAAAAAGATAAATAATGCTGTTTGGACTCTTTATCAGTTGCCATTGAGTCAGATCTGACTCATGGCAGTTGCTTATGTCCAGAGAAGAACTTCTCCATTGGGTTTTCAAGGCACTAACCTTTCAGAAGCAGATCACTAGGCCTTTCCTCCAAGGCACTTCTGAATGGGTTCAAACTAACAGTTTGTGCCACACAGAACTCCTAGTTAGACTCTAAAGCAAAAAAAACAAAACTCACATCTGTGGAGTCAAATTTGACTCATAGAAACCCACCCTCCCTCCTTGGGTTTCCAAGGTGGTATCTCTACGAAAGTAGATTGCCCAATCTGCCTTCTGAGGACTGGCTAGTGTGTTTGAACTGTGAGCCTTCTGGTTAGCAGTCAAATGCCTAGGCTAACCAGAAGGCTGGCAGTTCAAACCCACCAGCCAGTCCTCAGAAGAAAGACTGGGCAATCTAGTTCAGTAGAGATACCGCCTCAGAAACCCAAGGAGGAATCGAATCTACCCGACGACAGTGAGTTTGGCTTTTTTTTAATATATTTTTATTTAGACTCTACTGACTTTCTGTTCAAGGATTGCCGTGGTTAAGCTACTATTAGTCACAAAGGTATACAAGACATAAGAGATTGCAAATAGGAGGGATTGGTGGCAAAATGTCTCCAATAAGTTAGTTGAGTCTTTTTTAAACAGAAAAGACCCCATTTTTGTTCAATTAAACAAGTATTTATTGAGCAACAAGTATTTTCAGGCATGTGGGGGCTGTAGATTCAGAGAAGAATAATACAGGAATTGTATTTTCCAGTGATAGGCAGCTGCTAACGCAATTATCTTGGTAAATATAAGTGTAATGAAAAAGTTTGCTTAGGAACCCATAGGATCGTAGATGAGGGGCAGTTAACCTAGGATGATAGGTTTAGTGTACCAAAGAACCACACTACAAAAGGATCTGGAGGTATCGTAACAATGGAACGATAGTGAGGCCAACCATGTAGTGCTCTGTCTTCCCTCTGAGTTCTTCGAAGGAGCCTTTCATACATGAATGTATTCCTCTGTCTGGCCCAGTACTAGCACATAGGAGGTACTGATAAATGTGTGTTGTTTTAATGCCTAGAAGCAGAAATCATGGAATCTATTTTTGACCAATTTATATTTTCTAGTCATTTATTCCTTTATCAATTAAATATTACATTTAATGTGTCTTCTAATGAGTATCTGTTCATTTCTCTTTCATAAGATACTGGAAGTTTCTGAAGGACAGAAGTATCTCTCATTCATGTTTGTGTCTCTAACAAGTAAAGAAAGACTGTCAGTATTAAAATGAATGGAAGTGTGGGATCTATTTAATGCTGCTTTGTCTTAATTATTTATATGAGAGCTATTGATTTAACAAAAGCTATGGATAGTATATAATACAACATACAATATTATCATATAATATCACTATATATACAATAAAACCAAAAGCCAGATTCACCGCCATTGAGTCAATTCTATCTCATAGCAACACTAAAGGACAGAATAGAATTGCCCCAATGAGTTTCCATGTTTTAAATCTTTATGGAAGCAGACTGCCACAACTTTCTCCCTAGTAGCAGCTGGTGGGTTCGAACTGGCAATGTTTTTGTTAGCAACTAATTATTTAACCACTGTGCCACCAAGTCCCCATATACACAATGCTCTTGTTGTTGTTGTTAGGTGCCATTGAGTCAGTTCTGACTCACAGTGGTCCATGTTCAACAGAATAAAATACTGCCTGGTCCTGCACCATCTTCACAATGATTGCTACGTTTGAGCCCATTGTTGCAGTCACTGTGTCAATCCATCTCGTTGAGGGTCTTCCTCTTTTATGCTGACCTTCTACTTTACCTAGCATAGTGTCTTTCTCCAAGGACTGGTCCTTCCTGATAATATGTCCAAAATACATGAAATAAAGTCTCACCATCCTCCTTTCTAAGGCACACTCTTTTTGGACTTCTTCCAACATAGATTTGTTTGTTTTTCTGGCAGTCCATGTATGTTCAATGTGTTCAATATTCTTGGCCGACACCATAATTCAAATCCATCAATTCTTTCTTCTTTGGTCTTCCTGTATATTTTCCAGATTTTCCCATTCATATGAAATGATTCAAAATATCATGGTTTGGGTCAGGTGCAACTTAAGTCCTCAAAGTGATATCTTTGTTTTTGAACACATTAAACAGGTCTTGTGCAATAGATTTTCCCAGTGCAGTACCTTTTTGATTTCTTGACTGCTGCTTCCACGGGTTGATTGTGAGTCAGAATAAAATAAAATCTTTAAGAAGTTTAATGTTTTCTCTGTTTATCATGATATTACTTATTGTTCCAGTTATGAGGATTTTTGTTTTCCTTATGCTGAGGTGTAATCAGTACTCAAGGTTGTATTCTTTGATCTTCATCAGTAAGTGTTTCAAGTCTTCTTCACTTTCAGCAACCAAGTTTGGGTCATCTGCATATTGCAGGTTGTTAATGAGTCTTCTTCTAATCCTGATGCAGTGTTCTTCTTATATAGTTCAGGTTCTTGGATTATTTGCTTGGCATGCAGATTGAATAAATATGGTGAAAGGATACAATCCTGATACATACCTTTCCTGATTTTAAACCCCTTGATCTTTTGCACGACTGCCTCTTGGTCTATGTACATGTTCCACATGAGCACAAATTAAGAGTTCTGAAATTTCCATTCTTTGCAATGTTATCCATAATTTGTTATGATCCACATAGTCTAATGCCTTTGCAGGGTCAATAAGACATAGTTAAACATCTTTCTGGTATTCTCTGCTTTCAACCAAGATCCATCTGACATCCACAATGATATGCCTCATTCTACCTCTTCTTTTAAAGTTGCCTTGACTTCTGGCATAATAATATTATATAAAACTAGTTACTGTCAAATTAGCTCTGACTCATGGCGATTTCATGTGTGTCATAGTAGAACTGTGCTCCATAGCATTTGCAATGATTTTTTGTAAGTAGAGTAAGAGGCCTTTCTTCTAGGTTCTTTTGTGTGGACTTGAACCTCCAACCTTTTGGTAATAGCCAAGCATGTTAACCATTTTCACCATCCAAGGACTCCAATAGTTGTATATATACAATATTATTTATATGAAATTATAATAATCTAACACATATTATTACATGAATTTATAATGACTATGTAAACTTATCATGAGATCCCTTTACTTGCTGAGCCTTCTTCATTGAAATGGGAGGGATGTATAACTTGATCTGTAAGGCTACAAAGGAACTAGAGTTGGGTAAAAGTAGAGGAAGAGATCTTTGAAGATTCCCTTAAAAAAAAATGAAAAGGGAACAGGAACAGTCTCTATTCTATTCTTCTTCACAATGTGGAAAGTAAGTAAACCTCTTCTCCGAGGGCAGCATGAGAGGGCAACACACACATCAAGAGAAATTTGTGTGCTTAACTTTCCAGGTTTTCTATATAAAAAATACTGGCCTCAAACAGAAAAAAAATGCTATCCTTTGAGGTTCCAAGGATTCAGCTGTAAAGGCAATGCTCTTCCTGCTCTGATAGCACCACTGAAAAAGGACAGTGGAAAGTGTTGTAGTGATAATTGAGACCTAAGTTTTCTGAAATTGTACAAGTTTTTTTTTTTTTTTTTTCCCAAACTACTCAAGTCATCCAGAGGATATCACATCTGACATAGTATCTTCTCCAATGAAGCAAGAATTTTTTTCCTCAGTAGTAGAATCAAACCCACTGTGTGTAAAATGAGTTGAGGTCTTTATAGAAAAGTTTTTTGTAAATAACTGGCATTATAATGTTTCTGCCTTGATATAGAGCTCAATTCAATCATGGTATCAGGAACTAAAGTAATGTGCTCAGTTATCATTAGTTTCAATTTACTTCTTCTGAAGTTTCAGATTCAATTACATTCTGAGATGAACATGAAATCAATTGAACACCTGGATATATGGTGATTCTATTTAACCAATTCTCTTTAAATTCCATACTCTTATAAGGTAATCAAATGTCTCCATTGTGATTTAACATTCTAGTGAACTGTGGAAGAAGAAAAATGAATTATCTTAAGCATGCTACCTCTAAAGATTCCAAGAATGTGAAATCTGTACATACAAATAGACAAATATATACACATGCTTACACATACAAATGTGTGTGTGTGTGTGTGTGTGTACAAAACATGGCCATCTAGTCAATTCTGATTCATAGCAATCCTATGGAACAAAGAAGAACTGCCCCATAGGGTTTCCAAGGCTGTAAATCTTTATGGAAGCAAACTGCTTCATTTTTCTCCCACAGTGCCTAAATGGATTCAAACTGCTGACCTTTTGGTTAGCAGCCCAGTGCTTTAACCACAGGACCACCAGAGTTCCTTACATATGCATATATAGGAATCTATGTATATAAACAATTAACAGATTTTATTTATCTATACATATATATAAATTGTAAAACAATTAAAATCTTTATTAATTATTTAACAAATCTGCATTACTTAACACATAGTAAGTGCACCTCTGGAATTCAATAATGTCTCAGATGGTTTAGCTATAATCTATTCAAGATGTATTTGCCATTAATTGGCTAGCACTTTCTTTTGATTTGTGTAGCATTTACATTAATACATGTTTTTTTTCTTCCATCATTATAAGACTTAACCTTACTAATTATTTCCCTAATAGTCTATCCTTGTCTTTAATTTATAGTCAAAGATTTTTACATACATGGGCATAAAACTAGAATTTGTTTAGACTGAGTAGTGATGAGAAGTTATTTTCAACAGCAGAATCCAAATATGAGGTTTCCATAGGCTTTGGAGGGGTGTTATGTAGATATTATATACTATCTTGGAGAAAGTCTATGGTTGGAGGAGTGAAAGCAAGGACATTTGAGAAAACCCTTGGGTTTGAAAGCCAGAGGCATCAAGAAAACAGAAAAAGGAATGAAGCAAAAAAGAGAAGTAATGTTGTCTAAGAAAATAAAATCATGCACAAGGATCTATACTGGTATTCTGCTCCCTTATTTGTAAAGAGTATGGAGAGTGATTTTTTAATATTACTATTAACATTTTCAAAATATGGACAGTGCTTTGAGATTTCTTTCTTTAACTCAGTTTTATTGTCTTAAAAAAAGGAAAAACTTTTTATTGTGATTAGAGTGAGAGTGCAATTATACAAGCAGATTTGTTTTACATTCAATAATTCATACACATTCGTGACACTGATTACAATCCTTACAATATAACAGCTCTGCTCCTACCTCCTCCCTGTGGTTACCCCTATCTTGTGTCTTACCTATATATTCCTGCCAGCTTAGATTTTTCCCTGTGCAAATGCTGCCCTTCTGATCTCCCATGGTTGACTATTCTAAGGAGTGCATCTCCCTGGTGTAGTTGTTCAACTGTGAGGCCTGTCTATTATTTGGCTGAGAGTTAAGCATGCAAGTGTGTCCAATTCCAGGACCAGACAGTGACTCAGGGCCACAGTGTCAGGGATTTCATCAGTTTCTATCTGACCAGTAATCCTGGTCTTTTTTAGGTTTTTCAATTTGTTCCATATTTTTTCTACAACTGTATCCAGAATCTCCAATTTTGATCCCTTTCTGAGTGCTTGGCATTTGTGACCATACACCTACTAGTTCTTCTGGTCTCAGGGTCATGGAGGATGAGGTTCTCATGGCCCATTGTTCTTTTGGACTAATTATTTCCATACATCTTTGATTTCCTTCATTCTGCTTTGCTTTGGTCTGGTATTGAGTACTTTTGGAAACTGAACACCTTACACAGGTCCACCAGGTAACATGGCATCCAAATATTTTTATCTTGGGTTAGGTACACTTAGATGCTAACAACCAAATTGAAAAGGTAAACAATCTTTTCTTATTAAATTGACACAGTACATACAAGAGAGAAATAAGTCTGTTCACATAACTGTATCTTCTTTACACAAAATGTTTGTAACAACATTTTCCCTTAATTACTCACTGAGTCAGCTTTTGGCTACAGGGGACCCCACTTCTAGGAAGCCTCAGAGAATGCTAAGGTTTAGTTTACTGACAGTTTGACCAAACTAAAAGTTGATGACATGCACTGGGTAGCATCAGTCTTCTAGCCCCAATGAAAATTGGATAAATGACTGGTAATCAGCAAAAGTATAAGCCATTTCTCTTACTCTGGACAATATTAAAAATGAAAAACATTTTATATTTTCACAAATTCTTGCTCTGTCATTAACACCCTGGCTATCTAGTTGGGTACCTGAGTGATTGCAGATGATTTTAAAAATTCCTCTGTGAGACATCAAGCTCTGGAAAGCAATTGTCATTATCCAATGAAACACATGACCTATGGAGCCCTTTCCCGACCCTGTTTGAAAAGACCAATAACCAGATGATATTTAATGAAACAATGAATTCAATAACAACTACAAAGCCTTGGTGGCCAGTTTGATCCCTGGATTCCTCATCAGACTGGTGGCATGTGGTGGTTAAGCTTGTGTGTCAACTTGGCTGGGCCTGGTTGAGTGGCTAGGCAGCTGGATGTAGTATTTCCCATGATGAGACTAGTAATGAACTCTATGGTGGCATCTACTGTGAGTAGCTGAGTAGCTGCCTTAGGGTGTGGTCTACTTCCCCTATATAAGTAGCAGCTTTGGGAATTGTCTCTAGCTTATGGCATGCTTGAACTCTACATGTAGCCATGTCATTGTTCAGCAACATGCCATGCTTTGCCAACCTTGGGACTTACAATGAACTTGAATCAATGGCCTGCCGTGTGGTTTGGTAACAACAAGACTGTGCCATTTTATTTGTCAATCTTGCGTTTGTTAGCCTCAGCAGCCAGTAGCTACCTAAGTGAAGAGATGCCTCTAGCGTCAGTGGGCCAGGAGCAAGAGGCAGAGCTGAAGCCCAAGGTCAAGGGGCTTTCACCCAGCCCCTAGAGCCTGCACTTTGAACTCGGATTTCTAGCCTCCCAAACTGTAAGAGAATAAAATCCTGTTTGTTCAAGCCATCCCATTTGTGGTATATTCTTGTCAGAGCAGTACTAGGTAACTAAAACATGGCATCTCAATCCTGGCATCATAAGTTAATAGGCTCAAAATGTGATACATAGGAGACTTCTTGGTCCCTTGCAATTTTCATCACTGTGCCCCAGAAACCATGACTATTGACCTATATGAACAAAAGTTCAGAGTGTAGGTGGGGGATAGTGAGACAAAGAGATGGCTAGACTTCCATCTCCATGTCAAGAAGGCTTAAATGGCCTACCAATTTGTCCTTCCTTTCAGAAGTTTCTCTGACTTTCTAAAAGTGAGCAAAGGACATGCAGTCAAGGGGCAGGGGGCAGGGAGGCTGTCCATTTTTGTCAGTTAGACTACATTGTTCCTTTACCTCTATCTCATGGCTACCACGGCTGTCTAATAGCTATTCTAGTTAACCCAACTCACTGCCATCAAGTCAATTTTAATTCATAGTGACCCTGAAAGACAGGGTAGAACTGCCTCATAGGGTTTCCAAGACTGTACATCTTTATGGAAGCAGACTGCCTCATCTTTGTCCCATGGAATGGCTGGTGGGTTTGAACTACCAGTCTTTGGGTTAGCAGCCCAATGTTTTAACCACAGTAGTATGAGAGTCCCTGGATATTCTGGTTATGGTGTTTCTACTCATGTGACAGTGGCAGATTCTGATCACACAATTATAGTACTTGCTATCAAGTTAGTCCAAGTAATGGGTTATCCAGACCACTTAAAATCAGACAATGGCACACATCCATGACAAAAAGGAACCAACAGTAGGCAGATGGATATGGAAATTGATGCATATCCTCCTGTCATCAAGAGGCTGAATAGTCTTTTAAAGACTCAACTGATTAATATGTCTGGGCATACCTCATCATCACTTACCTAGACTACAAATCAGGATTCCTGGGTGGTACAAACAATTAAGCCCTCTGTTACTAACCAAAGGGTTGGTGGCTGAAATCTACCCAGAAGCACCTTGGAAGAAAGGCCTGATGATGTGCTTCTAAAAAATCACAGCCATTGAAAACCTGTTCTACTCTGAATACATGGGGTCACCATGAGCCATAATTGACTCAACAGCAACTGGATTTAGTTTTAGACTACATATCTTAGTTAAACAGATTAGGTATTAAATGCAGCTATTCCCTTTGGAGGAGCTCTGGTAGCATAGTGGCTAAAAGCACTTGACTGCTATCCAGAAGGCTGGCGGTTCAAACCCACCAGCCACTCCTCAGAAGGAAGGTTGGGCAATCCTACTTCCGTAGTGATACTGCCTCGGAAACCCAAGGAGGGGTCGCTATGAGTCGGGGCCGACTCGACGGCACATAACAACAACAACAACATTCCCTTTGGAATGTTAGAAGGAGTGAAAAAACAGAGACTGACTCTCCAATTCTCTTGTTTTGTCTACTGACCTTAGTGTTGAGGAAACCTGACATGCCATCTTAGTATGATAGTTGAACAACAGGGAGATGGGGAGATCAAACTGTTGGTTCTACAGTCATCCAGTTTCAGGTTTAGGTAGAACAGATCACATACCATAAAGACTGTAATCCATCAGGGACCCTAGAATAACCCTATGATATCCCACTCAGGCAATAATATGGGACTTCATGAGCCCTTGAAAGTTGTATCAGAATACCACAGTTTCCAAGACGCCTAACCCATATGAGTCATAAGTGACTTGATGGCACCTAATAAAAACAAGTCACCAAGGTGTTAAGTAAGTCAAGGTATGACTATTTTATGACTACTCAATTCCTGAGGGGGGTGGGGTGGGCAAAGCTGGATTATTTATTGCTTAACCAAAGGTTCTGAGCCCTTGATCCTGGATTTCTAAAATACAGCACAACATCATGGTTGCGTAGTCACCATCTGGGCACATTACATCATTCCATGGGACCGAGATACAAAGAATTAGAGCTACCATGCTAATGCTATCTTCTAGTTGCTGTGATGGGAATAATGATCTGTATTTTCTGATCCATTAAGTCACATTGTCTACTTTCAGCACCTATAGAGTTGGGGCAAACCAATTTACTTGCATATTCAGTCATCTCCATTGGAGTCTTGTTACATATTTCCACCTCTATGAGGTTGGTATTCTTCCCTTACACTGGGTACAGAATGAGAGCAGGAATTTCCCATGAGATCCAGTCACTCCTGAATGATATTTGCTTCAAATCCATCCTAGGGCTGTGTGAAAGTGAATTCATAATGAGATTCAAGACAGAGATGTTGGTGGCGGTACTCAAGTGCCCTTCATTGATCTGACATTAAAGGCTTAAAGGTACAGAGAGGAAAAGACATGGTAGGCCTGGGATTGGAATGGAAGAACGGGGCCAGGCCCAAGGAAGTAGTTTGATATTTCTCTGATCTTTGGCTACTTTGCAAGATGAAAATTCAACTAAGATGAAAACTCTACCAAGATGAAAACTCTCAGAATTTGGCTTTGGGTTAGAATCATTCTAGCTCTGGGATGAGGGGCTGACAGGAACTTTGAGGCTGAACTGCTGTTCTGTTGACATGCTTCTTCATTTCAAAAAGCATACATTGTCTGATTTGCATAGTTCTCCATTTGTCATTTGAACATAAGTTTGTGGAAATAAAAAAGCACAGGTTTTACTTATACTCACAGATAAAACAGAAGATCATAGATCCAATTTGTTTAGCATAAGTTACTACTACCATAAGTGGAATAATTTAAATATATGTTTTGTAAATCCTTCAGTGAAATCAGTCTTCAATAATGTGACTTAAGAGGC
>NW_006921787.1:1363035-1374110 GCF_000298275.1 Orycteropus afer afer | reverse complement strand
AAGAAGAGAATATTCCCTGGAGAAGGATATCATACTTAGTCAAGTGGAAGTCAACAAAAGAGCAGAAGGCCCTCAAGAAGATGGATTGACACAGTGGCTGCAATGATGGTCTCAGGTACAGCAGGTATTGTAGCAGGCACAAGACCAGTCAGTGTTTTGTTCTTCTGTACATAGGGTCGCTATGAGTCAGGGATGACTCAACGACCCCTAACAACAACAAAAACAACACACAGTCCAAGGCTTCTGCATAGTCAATAAAATGCAAGTAAACATCAAAAAAAAAAAAAATAAAAAAAAATAATGTGACTTAAGTAACGATTCTCCTTAGGGAGCATAATTTATTGGGAACAAGGTAAATAGAAATTCACAAATGCAAACAGAACAATGATTTTAAGTGTGTGTGTGTGTTGAAGAAAGGAATCCACATACTATAAAATTGTACCATTTTACAAACAAAAACTTATTTTATGTATCATATTTCATATTATCTAAGAGTCCATCAATTTTAGTGGTCAATTATTTTATGACAACTGAAAAAGGAAAAAAAAAAAAAAATCTACTGCCAATTAAATTGGCCCAATTCTTTGTTATCACTTAGAACTCTATCATACAACATAGACTTGGTCTCATCAAAAACTCTCTTTATATGAGAGTCACAATTTATTTCCAACATTTCTTTCTAAGCTATTCACACTCATTCTGCAAGTTCTGATGCATCACATTCTTGAATTTATTATAATGTATAAAGAGAAGATTTTCAGATAACAACAAGGAGAGAATTTTAAATGCAATTAAATTCAACATATACAAGATGTACCATAGTACAAAGATGTATCACAGTACATAGATGTTATAATGTATCTCCGGTTCTCCTTCCATTCTTATTTAGGCTCACCTCATTAAGTCAAAATTGTTCTTTGTCAAGTTGCCAATGAGTTCTACATTGGCCAACTCACATTCCTTAGATTATTTGATGTTTGTGATCTCTACCTTTCCTTTGACACCCTTTCTTCATTTGGCTTCCAAGATTCTAAATATCCTTGATTTTCCTCTTATCTCAAGAGCCACTCCTTTTCAATCTACATTGTTGTTTGCACCCCTTCTCCTCAACCTCTTAATGTTGGCATGGTCCTCTTCCCGCACTCTACTCATTCCCACTGGTAAGTTCATCGACTTTCTTCACTTTAAATATTATCTAGTCATTGAATACTTCAAATCTATATCTCAAGACTAGATGTCTTTCTCAAACTCAGCTTTGTATATCCAACTGTTTACACAAGATCCATGGGTATATAATAGATATATCAGCTCAAAACTGAATTTCTTATACTCCCCCAAAATGTGTTCTACACATCTTTCTCACTTAAGTTGAAAACAACTCCTTTTTTTTTTTTCCCCCTTCTGTTTGGATTCATCCAGACTTCTCTAATTCCACTACACTCTATATCCAATCTATCAGTATATCTCATTGGCTCTATCTTTGAAAAATGTTCATAATCTTACAACTTCTCACTACCATCATTGCCATATCTCTGCCAGAGCCATCATCATCTCTAATCTATATTTCTCCATCACCTCCTAGAAAGTCTCCCTGCTCCTAAAATTGGGCACGTGTAGCCAATTTTCAACACAGCAACCATTTAAACAATAAATCATATCATGACTCTTCTTTTGCTCAAAATCCTGCAATTATGCTAACAAAACAAACATACATTCTTTTTTAAAAAAAAAAAAAAAAAAAGTCTAAGGCTCTGAATGATCTGGCCCATTATATCTCTAATCTCATCTCTCCTTTGCTCCTCTCACTCTTCACTGTACTGGTCACTCCCATGGCCTAGAATGCACTTCCTCTATATGTCTCTTAGAAAAACCTTTCAAATCATTAATTACAGTTAGATTCTCAAAGACTTGTACCCTGAAAATGTACTTGGTATTGTCCCCTACCTCCCCCATACCATCTCCTCCAATCCTTTTTACCCTGCTCTACTTTTTCCCCCATCCCTTCTAACATACTATGCAACTCATTTTTATTATGTATATTGTTTATTATCTGTCTTCCCTATAGAATGTAAAGTCC
Organism: Orycteropus afer afer; assembly: GCF_000298275.1. Taxonomy (NCBI): domain Eukaryota; kingdom Metazoa; phylum Chordata; class Mammalia; order Tubulidentata; family Orycteropodidae; genus Orycteropus; species Orycteropus afer. Next base: position 1,372,033 of record NW_006921787.1, on the reverse strand, counting down.
AAAATGCCAAGGATCTTTGTCTGATTTATTCATTGATGATGAAAGTATCCAGCATGTAGTAGATGCTCAACAAAATGGGGATTAAATGAAAAAAAATTGGACATATAACTGAAGCAAAGATTCTAAGCAATGTTGAGTGAGGAGGTGTAAGACACTAGAAGATAAAGCAGTAGATTGTAGAAGCAGATTGGCTAAGGTGATAAAACTGGAGGTGGGACAAAAACCAGTGAAAGTGTGGACGATATGAAACAGACTGAGACAAAATACCAATGATGTTAGAGTAGGGCTCTCCCAGGAAACTCTTTTAAAGAAGAATTAGCTACAGTCCTTTTATGTGTAGCTTCATATCATTCCATATGTCTAAGAAAGGAATCTGACAGCAATTTTCTTTAATTTCTCAGTCTAATTTGACTTTGGCTATTGGAAATTGTCTTCTTACAATAGAATTTATGAAAACATATTTTGAGTAGGACAAAACAAAGGGAAAAGTTAATGACTTCCACCTTTACTATGTCAGGTCAATGCAAGCACCATTTGAAATTGTATAAAATCACAATTTACATGAGATATTTTTAAATGATTTACTCAGAATTAGTGAATATGTAACAATGGTATCAAAGGAAATTCACGTAAAATACTTGTATTTGTTTAGTGCTTTTTAAAAGGAAAAAATAGAATCATATTTTCTATCCTCAGACAAATAGTTTTGAAGGAAGAAAACCTCAGCATGAACATAGTGGGGGAAACAATCAAAGGTAACATTTTGAATTGCAATTGTTATCACTCTATGTGACTCAGCACTACAGCAAAGAAACTTAGCTATGCAAAATGTTTTCATCAACAAGAGATGAATGCATCCTATTTCAAAGAGGAACAATTCAAAAATCTCTAGACTATAATTTAGTTGAAGGTATTTTAAATAACTATACCTTCATGGCAGGCCTGGATTAATGCATGTGGGGCATGTGAGGGCCCTATGCACTGATACTGTGTGGAGTCCCTCCTCTGCTCTGCTTAGTCACTCATGTGAATGGGACATGTGAGTTAAATATATACATGTATATGTGCATTGTGTGTGTTTTAGCCACCCATGATGCAGTGTCTTTTAAAATGTGACTATAGTGATCGAATGCAAAAGTGGCATATGCCATTTTAGCAGAATGAGATGAACTGGATAATAAAATTTTTAGTGGATGCAGGGTAGTAAGATTTTTAGTATAAATCGCATTTCGTACAAAAAGAATATTTTACAATAAAGAAAATGAGTCAGTGAACTTAGTCGTTTCAACAGTCAATGTAAAATTTCTCTCAATGTTGATCTCCCACAATGAAAAACTGACTTTTATCAGCTTTGCTTGAAATGGCTCATACTTCAGTTTGGATGCTTGTTTTGAAATAAATGCTGTAATTATAAATGAACAAACGAAAAGATGTCATACGATAGAATTTAATGACTAGAAAACAAATATTAAAACAAATTACTATATTTTATTTTTAGCTAAATCTTTCATCTCTAACAGAATACAATTTAAATTATTTCTTGATATTATTTGCTCTTACAATTCTTCAAGGATTTTATCACAAGTAAGCTACTGAACAAATCCTACTTCCATATGTAATGTTGTTGTTGTTATGTGCCATAGAGTCAGACCCGACTCATAGCTATCCCTCCTTGGGTTTCCAATACAGTATTGCTACAGAAGTAGATTGCCCCATCTTCCTTCCGAGGAGTGGGTGGTGGCTTTGAACTGCCAGCCTTCTGGTTAGCAGTCAAGTGCCTTAGGCACTACGCTACCAGAGCTCCTCCAAATGTAATAGGGATCGTGAATAGAGTCTTCCTTGATTCACTGTTGTATGCTGAGAGTTTCTAATTTCCTTAGGAATGCAGTTTGTGATCATAAAGGAATATGTGTAAAGTAATTTCAGCATTGGCAAAGATTGACATATTGGCTGCGACAATGGGCTCATCAAGCCTAGCAACCATTGTGAGGATGGTGCAGGACAGATCAGTGCCTTGTTCTGTTGTACATAGTGTTGCTATGAAATGGAACTGATTCAATGGCACCTAACAACAACACTAATGGTATCATACATGCCTACATGAGTAAAATTTGTCATTCCTAAATCTATAAACTTATTTCTCATGGAAGAATGAAATTGTTGCACTTTTCCATAAAGGTTTGTATTTAAGTCATCAGAAGAACCCTCTAATGTCTTGTATGCCTTCAAGCATTCTCCATCAGGTAAATTCACATGCTTTAAGAAGGAAAACCTACTTGAAAAGATTTCATGCACTTTCACCCTTCTGTTCATGCAAGAATCAAGTGTGTCAATGCTGGTGTAGCATGTAGTTATATGGAATTAATCTCTGGCATTCAATGATACTTCTGGAGCATTTCTGTTGTTTACTTGTTTTGTTTTCTTTTGTTTTGTTTCCTAATGAACCATTTGATAATCAATGTTTGCTTTGTTGTGTTTTCAAAATCTTCTTTTAAATTATGTAAATATGCTTTTAATGACTAGTAGAAATCCATGCATGTCTTTAAATTTATTTCTGAATCTTAATGGGTCCAATGAAAAGACTGCAATATATTATTCCACATAACCTCCTACATGAATAATTTCTTCCTTTTTTCATTTTACTCTTTTTTATTTTATTGAGATTTGAAGTGAAAATTTAAATAGCAAATTGTTTTTCCATTCAACAATTTGTACACACTTTGATTTGTGACTCTGATTGCAATCCCCACAGTGTGGCAGCACTCTTCCAACAGCTTCCCTGTGTTTATGGTTGCCATTTGTCCTTCTTTCTTATCCTTTTCTGCCTTCTGAGCATTATCCCTGGGCAAATGCTACCCTTTTGATTTCATATGGTTGATTGTTCTAAGACATGTGTACCTCCCTGGTGTTATTGTTCACTTTATAGGCCTGTCTATTATTTGGTTGAAAAATGAACCACAGGCATGAGTTCAATTCCCAGCTTGGCAGGTGACTAAGGCCATAGTCTTGGGGGTTACACTACTCTCTATTAGACCAGTAAGCCTGGTCTTTTTTATTGTTTTGAATTGTGTTCCACATTTTTCTCCCACTATCCAGGACCTCCTATTGTAATCACTTTCAAGTAGCCAGCAGTGATAGCTGGGTACTATCCAGTTGTGCTGGTCTCAGAATTATGGGGGCTGTGGTTCACGTGGTCCATTAGTCCTTTTTCCTAATTCTTTCCTTGTGTCTTTGATTTCCATCACTCTTCTTTGCTCTAGATGGGGAGAGACCATTAGTTGCACCTTAGGTGGCTGCTCAGAAGCTTTTAAGACACCAGTCACTACTCACCAAAGAGGGATGTCAAACACTGTCTTTGTGGAATATGTTATGCCAACCTACCTTCATGTCCCCTTAGACAATGATCTTTAGCCCCCAGGTCCATTGACTCCTTTCCTCAAAGTATTTAGTTATGGTTAAGAAGTTGTCATAAGTTTAACTTTACTCCCAGCAAAGAATACCAGAAAGATGTTTGACTTGTGCTTTATTGACTATGGAAAAACATTCTCCTGTGTGGATCATAACAAATTATGGATAACATTGCAAAGAACGGGAATTCCTGAGCACTTAATTGTGTTCATGAGGAAACTGTACATAGACCAGGAGGCTGTCATTCGAACAGAACAAGGGAATACTGGTTTAAAATCAGGAAAGGTCTGTGTCTACTAAGCAAATAATACAAGAAGCTGGACTATAGAAGATCATCTGAAGAATAGATTTGATGCATTGAACATCAATGACTAAAAAGCAGACAAGTTGTGGGAAGATAATGGCATCAGGATTGGAGGAAGACTCATTAACAACCTGTGATATGCAGATGACATAATCTTGCTTGCTGAAAGTGAAGATGATTTGAAGCACTTACTGATGAAGATTAAAGATTACAGTCTGCAGTATGTATTACACTTCAAAATAAAGAAAACAACAATCCTCACAACTGGATTAATAAACAGCATCATGATAAATGAAGAAAAGATTGAAGTTGTCAAAGATTTTATATTACTTGGATCCACAATCAACATCCATCAAAGCAGCAGTCAGGAAACCAGACATCGTATTGCACTGGGCAAATCTGCTACTCACTACAAAGTGGGACCATAACTCTAGGCCATAAACCAAAAACCAAACCACTGCTAGTGAGTTGATTTTCACTCACAGTGACCTCCACTCTGTTTCCAAAGAGCAAAGATGTCACTTTGAAAATTAAGATGCACCTAACCCAAGCTATGGTATTTTCAATCATCTCATATGCATGTGAAAACTAGACAATGAATAAGGAAAACGAAAGAAGAATTGATGCTTTTGAATTGTGTTGGAGAAGAATACTGAAAATACCACAGACTGCCAGAATGAACAAATCTGTCCTGAAAGAAGTGCAGCTAGAATGCTCCTTGGAAGTGACAATGACCAGACTTCATCTCACCTACTTTGGTCATGTTGTCAGAGGGACCATTCCCTGGAGAGCGATATCATGCTTTGTAAAGTATGCTGAGGGTCAGCAAAAAGGGGAGAGACCCTCAGCAAAATGGGTTGACACCGTGGGTGCAACAATGGATTCAAGTATAGGAAGGATTGTAAGAATGGCACAGGACTGGGCAGTGTTTTGTTCTGTTGCACATAGCGTTGCTATGAGTCAGAGCCTACTCAATGGCACCTAACAACAATAACATGTTCTATTATATTTATGGATATATCTGCAACACATATAAATATATAGGTAGAAATATCATCTGTCAAATATATGCATATTTATGGCTTCAGAACCATTTGCCTTCCCTCTTCTGTTCAGCATGTGTGTTTATCTATGTATCTACCAATAGATTACTGTTATTGTAGGGTTGTGTGTGTAACCGTATTTACCTTTGTTGCTTTTTCTTGGAAGGAAGATCGGGCAATCTACTTCTGTAGTGATATTATCTTGGAAACCAAAGGAGGGGTTGCTATTGCTATGAGTCAGATCCGACTCCACAGCAGTGAGGTTTGTTTGTTTGTTTGTTTGTTTGTTTTTTGGTTGTTGCCTTAACTCTTATGCTCCGTCTAATATCTTCCTCTGGCAAGATTATTTTGTGTTGACCTCACTCTTATTGTATGTTGCTTATCCCTTCATCCAAGTTAGTATATATCTACCCTCTCATTACTGATTCATCCTCCTGTTTTGGTTATCTAGGGCTACTCTAACAGATATATCACAAATTTATGACTTTAACAAACAGGGGCTTATTCCTTTACAGTATAGCAGGCTAGAAGTCTGAGTTCAAAGTGCCAGCTGTAGGGCCCCTCGACCTTGAGCTTCAGCTCAGCCTCTTTCTCCTAGCCCACTGAAGCAGGAGGTCTCTTAACTCAAGCAGCTGCTGGCTGCTGAGGCTGACAAACCCAAGTTTGACAAACAAAATGGCACAGTCCCAACATTACCAAATATGGCAGATCACTAGTTCAACTCCAGAGACGGTCCAAAGATTGGCAGGGAACATGACAGGCTGGTGAATGAAGACTCAGCTACCTGCAGGGTCCAAGCATGCCAAAAAGCTCAGAGACCTTTCTCAAAGCTGTCTTCTTTGATAATGGAAGCAGGCCACATCCCTAAGGCAGCTACTCAGTTGCTCCAGTAGATTCCACCATGGAGTTGATTGCCAATCTCATCATGGGGAATACTACATCCAGCTGCCCAGCCACTCAAAACCAAGCCCACCCAAGCTGACACACAATTTAACTACCACATCTCCCTTCCCCTCCAACCTTTGGTAATCTTCAAAGAACGTTTCTTTCTCTGAGTAAACCTCTTATTGACTTTTTATAGTAATGACTTTATACAATATTTATATCCTTTTGTGACTGACTAATTTCACTCAGTACAATGTCCTCTAAGCTCTTCCATGTTATGAGGTGTTTCACAGATTCATCATTATTCTTTAATGTTTTGTAGTATTCTGTTGCATATGCATACCATAGTTGGTTTATCCATTTATCTGTTGATGGGCACTTAAGTTGTTCCCATCATTTGCTATTGTGAATAATGCTGCCATGAGCATGGGTGTGAATATATCTATTGGTGTCACAGCTCTTATCTCTCTAGGCTATATACCCAGTAGTGGGATTGCTGGATCATATGGTATTTCTATTTTCAGCTTGGAAAGGAAACACTGTATCATTTTCCACAGCAGTTGTGCCATTTTATAATCCCACTAGGAGTAAATGAGGGTTCCACTCTCTCCACACCCTCGCTAGCACTTGTTTTCTGTTTTTTTGAACTTTGCTATTAATGCTGGAGTGTGATCATAATAATTTCTTTTAGAAGGATAAGCACAAAGCTGGTTCCTATGAAGCAGAGGTTAAAAATGTCTCAAATGTCCTACTTTTCCAAAACTGTTCTATCACTCCTGCATCTCTAACATCAACTACTCTTCCTCTTCTCAGTACTCTCCCTCCTATCTTTGGGTTCCTTAATTTGCTTCAACATCTCACAGAAATCATGAGCCATCAAGGAAGAAAAGGTTGTGGATGCGAACAAGTCTCATATCTATGGGTCAGGTATAAGTCTGGAGGCCTCTCTCAAATCATTTGCTTGCAGGGGTTGATTAACCCAAATTGGAAGACCAGACAACAGGCTGCTGGGTCAGAAGGCTGAATCCTGTCAGACAACAGGCTACTGGCTCAAGTTCCAAGAACCAGAGGTCAGATGATGATAAACCAGATGCAGGATCCAAAGCGAGAGAGAGCATTTTGCAGAGTATTCATATATATTGGATATAGATCATACCCTCAAGGAAACTCCCTTACTTGAGCAAGGCAGTGCAAGGGTGTGAAGGGTGGTGACGGTTAAGGCAGTGATTCAGAGTACATTTATACCAATCCTACTTCATTAACATAAGGAACAACTCACTACAAAATGGGACCACAACTGTAGGGCATAAACCAAAAATCAAATCATTGCTAGTGAGTTGATTCTGACTCACAGTGACCCCCATTCTGTTTCCAAAGCTATAAATTTTTATAGACATAGATTGCCTCATCTTCCTCCCATGGAGGAGCTGATGGGTTTGAATCACTGACTTTCTGATTAGCAGCCAAATGTTTTATCCACTATGCCATCAGAGCTCCTTAACCATAGGCATAGAGACTAGGATTTATAACACATCAGAAAATGTAGGTCTATGGCTAGAAGGGCCATATTAAATAACTAACTGCAGTGCACCAAAATAAATACATACTCAAGGGATTGCATTTTGTTGGCAATGTTTTCAGATTCTGTGTTTGTGTTTCATTTTTGTGTATGGTCTTCAGCATTATTGTCCAAGGCATTTAAAACTTGAGTGTATGATTCTAGGATTATACTCATTGTTACACCATGTACTTCCCAACATGTATTAGAAAGACATTTTAATAATTGATCATTGCCTAAATATATTTTAAGAGCTTCCTATCAGTGAATTGAGGTGGCAAAAAGGGTGTAGAGTAACTGGGTAGTAGAAAAAAAAAAAAAATCAACTGCTTCTAGAAAACAATCTACTCCTCTAGTCCTAGAAGATTAAGTGAATGCAGAGCACATGGTATGAAAATGGCACATTCATTACATTCTAAAATTTTCTGTTGCATGTCTTTACAACACCCTGACACATTGGCAACATCATCACAGGACAGGCCTCTGCACTAAGAAAAATCCATTTTACAGACTTCACATAAATAGTGAAGAATTGATTTGCAGTTTACCCACTGGCATGACTTCTTTAAGTTAGTAAATATGATAAATTGCTCGACCAGTTTTCCATCTGTTGGAGATACCTATCTTAAAACAATATTTAGCTGATCTTTATGAGAAAGATCAGGAGTGGAATCTACAGAAAAACTGAAATATTGAGCTATACTAATTTCACAGAAAGTACTTGACTGAGCTTAATCACTTATTAATTTTATTAATTCTTTGTTTCAGACATATATAATGGATTGCCCTTTCCTGTGTTATCATATTTTGAGATGCAACCTGCTAAGACTGGGTCAAACTGAGGAACAAGTTCAAGTAAACACAAAAATATTTCCATACGTAGAGACTCAAACACTTCATTTCTTCCTCAAAAAGTAGTCCACAAGTATTGTTAAAATGACGGAAACAGCACTTTCCAGTACTTATGTTCTTCATTACTAATTTGTATTTCCTGTTCATGAATTAAGCCAAAACTATGTTTTCTATTTCAAAATCACAACATACAATCTGTGAATTGAAGTGTTTTCATGTTTATCAATCATATTCAATTGCACCAATTGCTAAATCCATCCATAGCAAATAGAGAATTAAATGATTAGGACTGAATAATTTGTAAACGAAACAATATACAAAGCCAACTGATTCAAAATACAGTAGCCATTTTTCATTATATTTTCACCATTAGCTTTGTACCCTAGAAATACCTCCTGACTACAGAACCTTGTTTGCTTACATGTAGAAATTTTTGAAACAAATTTTCAAATGGTCCACTGTGATGTTGATAATCACTTGGCCCTCTCTCTATTCAATAATTTACATTATTAGAAGAAAAACTGTTCTATAAAGTAGGATCTGTATTTCTGTTATATATGGGGCCTGCAGATGTGACAACTTCAGATTCTAAGTAGTTTCACTTTCTACACCATTATTGTTCTGGTTATATGTTCAGGAATATACCACAAAATGGGATTGCCAGGCTCATCATGGGGAATAACTACCACCAGCTGCCCAGCCACTCAATCAGGCCCAGCCAAGTTGACACAAAAACATAACCACCACAATTCCACCCCTTGTCAACTTGGCACCTGTACAGATCTTCAATGGGTGGTATCGGTACAGGTCTCCTTCACTGGGTGGCTCCAGTTCCCTGTTGTTGTTATGTGCCGTTGAGTCAAACCCGACTCATAGCAACCCCTCCTTGGGTTTCCGAGGCAGTATCACTATGGAAGTAGGATTGCCCAACCTTCCTTCCGAGGAGTG
>NW_006921787.1:1335779-1362330 GCF_000298275.1 Orycteropus afer afer | reverse complement strand
CTGCCATCTGTTATGCCGTATGCCGGGGTCTCTCTGCCAGGGTCTCAGGTCAAGGACACACTCCACTCCTGTTTCTACATTTCAGGTATCTGTCAGAGCAGCACCCCACTCTCTCAGTACCAAATTCTGTTCTGGTTACCTAGAGCCGCTCTGACAAGAATATACCACAAAATGGGATAACCTTAACAAACAGGAGTTTATTCTTACAATCTGGAGGCTTTAAGTCCAAGTTCAAAGTGCCAGGCTCTAGGGGCTGGGTGAAAGCCCTTCAACCTTGGGGTCCAGCTCTGCCTCCTGCTCCTGACCCACTAGAACTAGAGGCATTTCTTCACTCAGACAGCTGCTGGCTGCTGAGGCTGAGAAGCTCCAAGGTAGACAAGTAAAAAGGCACAGTCCCGATGTTACCAAACTACATGGCAGGCCATTGACTTAAGTCCATTGTAAGTCCCAAGGTCGGCAGAGCATAGCAGGCTGCTGAGCAATGACACGGCTACATGAAGGGTCTAAGTGTGCCAAAGGCTAGTGACCATTCCCGAGTCTTCTTCTTATATACAGGAAGCAGACCATATCCCAAAGGCAGCTACTCAGCTGCTTGTGGTAGATCCCACCATGGAGTTGATTGCCAGTCTCATCATGGGGAATAACTACCACCAGCTGCCCAGCCACTCAACCAGGCCCAGCCAAGTTGACACAAAAACATAACCACCACAATTATTAATTTCTTTATGACAGCAAAGACTGGATACAGAATTTGGAACACACTCTGTTATATTCATATTGTTACTAGTAATTTCAGCCTTAGAGGTACTAGTACAATGATTTGCACCCATTAAACATGAATGTAAAATGGAAGCAGTTTCTTCTGATTCATTGCATTTTAGAAAAGAAAGTTAATGCTGTAATTATCTTTGTTGTTGTTGTTGTTGTTAGGTGCCATTGAGTCATCTCTAACTCACAGTGACCCAATGAACAACAGAGTGAAACACTGCCCAGTCCTGTACCAGCCTCATGATCCCTACTACACCTGAGCCTATCATTGCAGCCACTATGTCAATTCATCTCATCTTCCCCTTTTTCATTGACTATCCACTTTACCAAGCATGATATCATTCTCCAGAGTATGGTCCCTTCTGACAACATGACCAAAGTAGGTGAGATGAAGTCTGGCCATTCTCGCTTCCAATGAGGATTCCAGCTGCACTCCTTCCAGGACAGATTTGTTCATTCTTCTAATAGTCCATGGTACTTTCAGCATTCTTTGCCAACACCACAACTCAAAAGCATCAACTCTTCTTCAGCCTTCCTTATTCATTGTCCAGCTCTCACATGCATATAAGGTGATTGAAAATACCATGGCTTCTGCCAGGACATCTTAGTCCTCAAGGAGACATTTGTGCTCTTCAGCACTTGAAAAAAGTTCTTTGTAGCCGATTTGTCAGTGCTATACATTGTCTGATGTCTTGACTTCTGCTTCCAAATTGGTGTTGATTGTAGAACCAAATAATATTAAGTCTTTGATAACTTCAATCTTTTCTCCATTTACTGTGATGCCGCTTATTGGTTCAGTTGGGAGGATTTTTGTTTTCTTTACACTGATGTGTAATCCATATTGCAGACTGTAGCCTTCAATCTTCATCAGTAAGGACTTCAAGTCATCCTCCCTTTCAGCAAGGAGAGTTCTGTCATTTACATATTGCAGGTTGTTAATGAGCCTTCCTCCAATCCTGATGCCACATTCTTCTTCATATAGTCAAGCTTCTTGGATTATTGCTCAGCACAGAGATTAAATAAGCATGGTAAATGGATGCAACCCTGACACACTCCCTTCCTGATTTTAAACTATGCAGTGTCCCCTTGTTCTGTTCAAATTATGGCCTCCTGGTCCATGTGCAGGTTCCTCATGAGTACAATTAAGTGTTCTGAAATACCCATTCTTCTCAGCATTATCCATAGTTTGTTATGATCCTCACAATTGCATGCTTTTGCATAGTCAATAAAAGACAAGTAAACATCTTTCTGGTATTCTTTGCTTTTAGCCAAGATTCATCTGATATCAGCAAAGATATCCCTCGTTCCATGTCCTCTTCTGAATCCAGCTTGCATTTCTGGAAGTTCTCTGTCTATATACTGCTGTAACTGTTTTTGAATTATCTTCAGTACGATTTAACTTGAATGTGATATTAATGATATTGTTCAATAATTTCCACATTCTGTAGGATCACCTTTCTTTGGAATGGGTACAAATATGTATCTCTTCCAATAATTTGGCCAGGTGGCTGTCTCCCAAATCTCTTGGCATAGCCAAAGGAGTGTCTCTAGTGGGGCATTCATTTGTTGAAACATCTCAATGGGTATTTTGTCAATTCCTGGCACCTTGTTCTTTGCCAATTCCTTCAGTGCAGCTTTGACTTCTTCCTTCAATATCATTGGTTCTTGATCATCTGCCACCTCCTGAAATGGATGAATATCAAAAAAAAAAAAAAACCAACTCACTGCCATCCTGTTAGATCCTACCCATAGTGACCTCTCCTTGGGGTTCCAAAGCTGTATCACTACAGAGGTAGATTGTTCAACCTTCCTTCCGAGGAGTAGCTGGTGGTTTGAACCACCAGCTTTCTGGTTAGCAGTCAAATGTGCTAGGCACTATGCCACCAGAGCTCCCAATTCTTTTTGAGACAGTGACTCTGTGTATTCCTTCCATCTTCTTTTGATGTTTCCTAAATCATTCAATATATTGCCCATAGTCTCTTTCAATATTGCAATTCAAGGCTTAATTTTTTTCTTCAGTTCCTTCATTGAGAAATGCTGACTGTGTTTTTCCCTTCTGGTTTTCTAGCTCTAGGTCTTTACACATTTCATTATAATAATTGACTTCCTCATCTTTGGCTTTGGTGGTTGGAGTGAAAACTTGAATGATAGTAGTATTAATGGGTCTTCCTTGTAAGCGTATGGATATTATCCTATCACTGACAGCATTGTACTTCAGGATAGATCTTGAAATATTTTTTGTGATGATGAATGCTACGCCATTCCTCTTCAATTTGTCATTCCTGGCATAGTATATCATATGGTTGTCTGATTCAAAATGGCCAAAAACAGTCCATTTCAGCTCACTAATGCTTAGGATATTGATATTTATGTGTTCCGTTTCATTTTTGACAACTTTCAATTTTCTTAGATTCATTCTTCATATATTCCATGTTCTGATTATTAATGGATGTTTGCAGCTGTTTCTTCTCATTTTGAGTCATGCCATATCAGCAAAATGGGTATCCAAAAGGCTCTACTCTATGCACATCATTAGGGTCAGCTCTACTTTGAAGAAGCAGCTCTTCCCCAGCCATATCTCGAGTGCCATCCTACTTGAGGGGATCATCCTCTGGCAGTATATCAGACACTGTTTTAGGGTTATTCATAAGATTCTCCAGTAATATACCAGACATTGTTTCTCTAGTATTCATAATGCTTTCACTGGCTAATTCTTTGAGAAGTGGATGGCCTCTTTCTTCTTCTGAGTCTGTCTTATTCTGGAAGATCCGCTGAAATCTGTCCACTATGGGTAACTCTGCTGGCACTTAAAACACTGGGGGCATAGCTTCCAGCTTCACAGCAACACTCCAGCCACCACAGCACGACAAAATGACAGATAAGTTCATCTCCAGACAAGGTGGAATTGTCTTAGGGATTTACAAATTCTTTTCTTTTTCCTTTTGCAATCTTTCATTTTTGCATTACACTTTGTTGCTTCGTTTTACTTGGATATAAAATTATGTCATCTTTAAAATTTGTTCTACTGTAGTATATATTTGGAAGGAAGATGGGGCAATCTACTTCCATAGTGATACTGCCTCAGAAACCCAAGGAGGGGTCACTATGAGTCGGGTCCGACTCGATGGCACATAACAACAACTATAGTATATAAATTTGAATAATTGAAAATAAACACAATTTATAAAGGAAGAAAAATTTAAGATAAAATTTATATTCAAATTTGTACATTAACACAAAAATTTATATTTGGAATTTAATAATTAAAAACAATTGACTTTGAGCACTAATTTTGAGAGAGTCAAAAGAAATGCTACTTATAAGGGAGTAAGAAATAATTTCATTTGTTTGTTGTATGTTTGGTGGCAGGCCCTTCATAGATTTCTACAAGTGTTTTCATCTTGAAATAATATTTTAAAATTTTCACATTCACTTTCTGTCCTTTGATACTGCATCTTTACAGTTCACTAGATTGCTGCTGATGTCCAGTGGGGGTGAGACAGATAGCAAAGATCATGACACAAATACAAAATGCAAAACACAATCACTGCCTTGGAGACGGATCTGACTCATAGCGACCCCTCCTTGGGTTTCCGAGGCGGCATCACTACGAAAGTAGATTGCTCCACCTTCTTTCCAAGGAGTGGCTGTTGGGTTTGAACTGCCAACCTTCTGGTTAGTAGTCAAATGCCTTAGGCACTACACCACCAGAGCTTCTGATACAAATACAAGGGTACATTAAATCTGAAGATGCTTTTTGGTTCACTTTGCACAGGACCAGATACATCATGAATCACGTGATTGTAATGCCACTAGTCCATTCCTCTATAGTCCATGAGAGAGAACTGAATGTGAGGTTATACCTGATCAATCCAAAATGAAAGGAAAATATAGTTGTTGTCATATACAAAATTTATTAAATGGTATCAAATTCAATTTAATACCCTGCCAGTTCCCTTCCACAGAGGTGTTCACTTTTCCCTGTCTGCTTGGAATCTATGTGTCTTTGGGACAACTGGTGCCCCTGCTTACTTTGCTTATTGGGTAATCTGCCCCTGCTTGGTAGACTTTATTTTTAGTCTTGTAAAGGGGAAGATCAAAGAAGAATCCTATTGAAAAGCCTTTTGATGTTTAACCAAAAAGCATCACACTACACAGTTAAGTCCATATAGTAGTGAAGTGACCGGTCTGACTCCCATGTTCTTTTTCTCTCATAGCCTTAGATTTATTAAGCAAGAGTCTTTTGAAAAAAACTCAAATTCATGCCTGCCTGTCTTTATATTATATATGCATTGAAGTTTGTGATATTATTTAAAAAACTTTGGGGGAACGTAAAATGTAATATACATGAATCAAAACTATTACCTTTAACTAAAATGTATCTTGGTAAAATAGAAGAAAAGGGCTATAGTACTTGGGTGAATGTCTTTATTTTCAATTTTATAGGCATTTTTGAATGGCTTCTGCATTTGATCATACTATAATGGCCTCTCTTGAGAACCAAGTATCTTGAAAGTGAAGTGTAAGGACCTTTGCAAAAATAACTCATTCTTCTCTCAATTTTCCAAAAGGACAGTTATTTCTATAAGGCTGTATTTCCAAAAATATGTTCAAGAGCTCAAATTCTTCTCCTCAAACTAAGATTGCATGGTAAAATAAGTTTGGGAAACACTAGACACCATATTCCCCTTCTTGAAAATTTGCAATTTATAATAACATATTAAAGGCCCTATTAAATGAGGCTTGGTAGCACAATGATTAAAACTCTATTACTAACTAAAAGGTCAGTGGTTCAAATATACCAGCTTTTCTGTGGGAGAAAGATGTGGGTCTGCTTATGTAACAATTTACAACCTTGAAAACGCTATAGGGCAGTTCTACTCTGTCCTATAGGGTCACTATGAGTTGGAATTGACTTGATGGCAGTGGGTTTGGGGTTTTTGGTAAAGGCCTTATTTATTACTAAATAAATAAATAAAATCCATTGAATATACTTTGGGAAAAGATGCTCTAAATTACAGTACCTACTATCTTTTTTATTATATAAATGTGCTAAATAGGAGGAATAACAGAGTTGAATAAGTTTCAGGAGAGAGGAAGAAACCGTGAAGGACTGTCAAGGGAGGGGATACCAAATAGGGTACATTAAATGACATTGAATTCCACAACCTTGAAAGTTCAGTAAGCATAATTATGTGGAGAGTTGTTAAAACACAGACTCTCAGTCTCCTATCCCAGAGATTCTGATTCAGCTGGTCTTAAGGAAGTGATGAGAGAAATTCACATTTTTAAAAGGTGATGCTAAGGCTGCTGGTCTGCAACCCATGCTGCGAGTAGCACTCATCAGGATCCGATCAAATAACAAATCTGCTTTGAGAATCTACTAAGGAACCAGCACTATTTTTGCTTTGAGGAAGATATAAAGGATGAGACATGGTCCCTGCTTTTTATTCGATGTTGAAAGTCAAAGTTGATGTACAAGAATGTATGTTGAATCATATTATATTTTACAAAAATTTTAATAATTACATAGCATGTATGATGTGTTAGTCACTCTTCTAAGTACTTTACACAAAATAGTTCACTGAATTCTAACAAGTCTTATGAGATAAGTACTATGATTACCCTATGTTTTCCCAGAGATGCTGAATGACTCACACAAGATCTCCCGGATAAGGAATAGTAGGGTCAGGGGTTAAACCCAGACAACCTGGCCCCAGAGGTAGTTCTTTTAACCATTACCCTACTTTGTCTCTCTCACTGACACATATTAGTGCTAAACTGTGTGATAAGATTGATGATGTTAGGTCACTAAAGTTTAGATGGCTTAGAGAATAAGGGAGATCAAAAGGTAGCTTAACAGAACTTGACCAGTTGCAGTACATAGTAGGGCTGGGAAAACTCTACAGGAAACATAGCCAGTACTGTTGTCCTTAGTGACAGAATCAGGGATCTAAGACAGAAAAGGGAGAGGTCAGTGGAATTTGACCTGCATGGCTACAATGAGAGCCAGGACCAAAGCCAAGAAGGCAGTCACCTGTCTGCAAATTTGTTACATGTAAGAGGATTGATCAAATAAGTAACTACATTGGAAATGGAAGCCAGGTTTCTCAAGGCTAGAGAAACCAAACTCTCTGCCACTGGGTTGATTCCAACTCATATTAACCCTTTAGGACAGAATAGAACTGCCCTGTAGAATTTCAAAGCTATAAATCTTTACAGAAACAGTCTGACTGCCACATATTTCTCCTGTGGAGTGGTTTGTGGGTTCCAACTGTTGCTTTCTGTTTAACAGCCCAGTGTTTTAAACACAGCACCACTAGAGCTCCCCAATGCTAAAGAAAGGAGGTTCAAATGTTGTTGTTGTTGTTGTTTGCTGTCGAGTCAGCCCCGACTCATAGCGACCCCTCCTTGGGTTTCCGAGGCAGTATCACTACAGAAGTAGGGTTGCCCAACCTTCCTTCCGAGGAGTAGCTGGTGGGTTTGAACCGCCTGCCTTCTGATTAGCAGTCAAGTGCCTTAGCCACTATGCTACCAGAGCTTCAAATAGGGAAAGCTAAAATAAAACTTGTGGATTTGGATTGGAATTGGAGGTACAGGTGTAAACTCTTATTTCTAAACATATATAATAAATATAAAAATAGACATGCATTCATATGCTTGTGTGTGTGTATGCATGCACACACAACTATATTTTCTAGCTCAATCTGCTGAGAGGTCCTAGGAGCAACCACACCCCAGTGGAAATGAACACATTAGTACCCAGATCTTGGTTTTTAAATGCCATTCTCCACTAAAATAAACCAGAGCTCTTCAGAGATATGGCTGATTCTAGGACTGGGGCAGGCAAAGTGTACAATGACCATTGAAAATGGGACAAGGAAGTGGCATCTTCTGACCTCCTCTAACTCCATAAGAGAAGACAGAATCACCATCAGCAGCCCAAGGCCTGTTCACATGAGGTCAGACATGCCGTCACCCTCCAGCCCTCTTACTAACCTTGTCACTAATGGTTCCTCTCATGGCATCCACCACCTCTCTTCATGGTTCAATAATTCACTGCAGTAGCCACACAGAACTCACAGATTATGGGGTTTATTAGGGAAGCAACAGGCTTCACATTCGGAAATGCACTGAGTCTCTCTCTGCAGGCCATCTTTCTCAGTCCTTCTCAGTAGCACATCTCTCTCTCTCAGCAGCATGTCTCTCTCACATCTCTCTCAGCAAGTGTGTCTCTCTCAGAAGCACATCTCTCTCAGCTGGCAGTCAGAGAGATTCCTTCTGCCTTTACAAGGGTTCCTTTTGAGCCAGGCAGAGTGGCCAAAAACAACCAATACCAACATCAGAGCTCTACACACTTGAGAGAGAGTGAACTTCCCAGATTATTTCATGCTGCTTCAACAGAAGCATCCCAACTGGATAACTTTAACAATCAGGTAGTCAGTTGCTCATGGCAAAGCGGGAGTTACAAAGACTATGGCTAGAAAGCCATACCATGTAATTTACCACACCGCACCCTAAAACAACTTGATGTGCTAAAAAAAAGAAAAAGTGATCAAAAAATCATAGAAATACATCAACACACACATACCTACATGTGCAAGGGTACACATCAGCCTAAAAGGGCTCCCACTGGCCAAAGGATAGTAATAGATTATAACCCATTGAACATAATAGGATCAAGGAATATACAATGATACGTGTATGTGTATGTATCTTTGTGTGTGTATGTGTGTGTGTGTGTGGTAGAGAGAGAATGTATGTGTGTTTAAAGAGAGACAATAGAAATCCTTTCTTTAGTAAAATGCCAACTAAAAAAATGTTGAAGGAATAATATAATTGAAAAATCATCATTTGTCAATTGTAAGAATAATTGATTCTGGTAAGAATCACCAAAGGATTTTTTTTTTAAAGTGTGGGGTAAAGCTTGATGAGGAAAAAGATATTTACGTAGTCTCGAATGTATCTCTCAATTACTTACTACTTCCAAACCAAAAAAAAAAAAAAAACCTCACTGTTATCGAGTTGATCCTGACTCATAGCAACCCCTCCTTGGGTTTCCAAGGTGGCACCCCTATGGAAGTAGATTGTCCAGTCTTCTTGAGGAGTGGCTGGTGGGTTTGAACCACCAGCCTTCTGGTTAGCAGTCAAGTGCCTTAGTCACTACACCACCAGAGCTCCAACTTACTACTGAGTATGTAAAAATATATTTATTAAATAACTACAGTGGAGAAATACGATAGATAGCATTGTAACCAAATTGTAAACATCACCAAATAAGACAAATTGACATCATGTGCCTCGTGATATGTTGCACTGACAAAAACAATTTCTGTGATGCTCCTGTCAAAAGTATAGAACCTGTATCTAATATAAGGAAATATGAAATAACTTTAAATTGAGGGGCTTGTACAAAGTAATTAATCTTGACTCAAAATCTTAAAGTCAAGAGAGAAAAGGAAAGACTGAGGAACTGTTCCAGACTGAAGAACAGAGAAACATGACAACTAAATTCAACACTTGATTCTGGGTTGGATGCTAGGTAAAAGGAATAAAGATTTTTTTATTTGGTTTGGTTATTTTCTGTTGTTTGTTGCTGCTGTTGTTTGTTTTTTGGAAACTCATTGCCATCGAGTCAATTGCAACTCATAGCGACCCCTCCTTGGGTTTCTGAGGCAGTATCTCTATGGAAGCAGATTGCCCAACCTTCCTTCTGAGGAGTGGCTGTTGGGTATGAACCACCAGCCTTCTGGTTAGTAGTCAAATGCAGATATAAAGGCTGTGACTAGGCAATAGACAAAATTTGAATGGGATCTTTGTACTAGATGATAGCATTATTATCAAGGCTAATTTTCTAATTTTGATGGGTGTACTCTGGCCATGTAGGAGGCTGTCCTTGATTTTAGGAAATGAAATCTATGGTATTCAGAGGTAAGAAAGACATCGTGTCTGCAACTTACTTGAGGAAAGGATATGTAAGAGTTCTTACACTATTTTTGAGACTGTTTGAGTTTGAAATTATTTCCAAATATAAAAAGGTAACTTTTATTTTTAAGTTTTTGAAAAGTGTACTTGTATTTTTTCCTGGTAATACTAACACTATTATGTGACTGGACTCAACTTGTTTACAGGTTGCTCCCACACATCCAAAAACACTGAATTTGTTAAAAATTTCCTCTGACAGAGTCCTCTCTTTCCTTCTCAGATTTAGGAAGTTCTAGTGGTGGTGTAGTGCCTAAGGCATTTAACTGCTAACCAGATGGCTGGCAGTACAAACCCACCAGCCACTCGTTGGAAGGAAGATTGGTCAATCTACTACCATAGAGATACCACCTTGGGAACCCAAGAAGGGGTCCCTATGTGTCTAAACTGACTCGACAGCAGTGACTTTGGGGTTTTTTTGGTTTGGTTTGGTTTGGTTTTTGGTTTAGTGGTTAAATGTTAACCAAAAAGTTGGTTGTTCAAACTGACCAGAAGATGTGACAGTTTGCTTCTGTAAAGATTTACAACCTCAGAAACCCTATGGGGGCAGTTGTACTTTATCTTACAAAGTTATTATGAGTCAGAATCAATCTGGCAGCAATTGGTTTTGGGGTTGGAGTAATTCTACTCACACAAATAGGGGTTTCCATGAATTGGAATCAACTCAACAGCCACTGGTTTGTTGAGTCCCTGAGTAGTAAAAAGAATTAAAACACTCAGCTACTAACTGAAAGGTTGATGGTTTGAATCTACACAGAGATCCCTCAGAAGAATGACCTGACTATTCACTACCAAAAATCAGCCATTGAAAACTCTATAGAGCACAATTCTACTCTGACACACTTAGGATCACCAGGAGTCAGAGTTGACTACACAGGAACTTTTTGTTTTGTTTTATTTTTTATCATGAATATGAAAAAAAAAAAAAAAAAAAAAAAAAAGCCATTGCCTAACCAGGTAATTAAGGGAAGTATGATCCCCTCTCTAAGTCCTGCTGTTCTGGCCACTTATCTTTCCTGCACACTGAATTTTGATAGACATTTAACTCTTTCATAACCAAATTATTTTCTGCTTTGACTTTTTTGTTGATGCCATGTGTTTTCAGTAATGGAAGGCATGCTGAAATCAAGGGGAAAAAAATTGAGGTTTTATGTATTTTGACAGTTGTGTGGGACACATTGTCTCAAGTAGACTCTGGTGGTAGGATTATTAGGGAAAGGTCCATTTCTTCAGATTCACACAGTTGTACAGGTCCCCACGAGGTGGTAACACATACTAACTGGGGCAGCAGCTTTCCAAGAAACATGAGAGGTTGAAAATATTGGTAGGCAATATATGTCTCATAGGACATGAAAGGGTTAAGCAGGTCTGAAAATAATACAGCATTTGGCAGAGCCCCCACTTCCTATGGGACTTTCTTCGCCTCACAAATTAACAAAGTTCTTTTCCTCTTTCTTCGGATCTTGATCAACTCTGTCTTCATCTAGACTCTAAAGAGATTTTCTTCTACCAAGAGTTTCAGCTCAAAAACAGAGAGAAGTAAGCTTGATTTTATAGTAGCAGAAAAGTAATACTATGTGTCTTATTCTATTGTTTTCTCTACACCAGGAAAGACTACAGTTAAATTTTGTTTTGAAATATCTAAGTATGAACAAACTTCACCATCAGTGTTAGTTTGGGGGTTGTTGTTTTCTTCTCCCCACTCAAAAAAAAATCAATAGTCAAGTCTAGCACAAAGCATGCATATTTGTACTATTAACATAAGATTATCCCCATTCCTAGTGAAATAATAAACCCACATATCTTATACTAAAAAAAAATTGCCTCCTTCCTGAATCTGTTTTATATCATGTTAGCTAAGATGATCTTAATCTTTCTCAAAAAGATTCTCTGTCTTAACGTGGAGAGGGGATAGTTTAATTGACATTTCTACTTGAATGTAAACACAGTCACAATGACTGACCATTGTTAAAAGTAGGATACATCTCCAGGTTATTTGTACAAAAGTCATTTGTGCAAAATAAAATACAATAAGAGACATCTTGGAAGGATGGTAGAAAAAGGGGGGTTCAAAACCCTGCCATGATAAATCAGATAGTAGAAATTAAAAAAAGAGTGGAAACATAGTAAAAATCATCTTTAGACATTAGGGAATGCTATTAGAAACTAGCTGAGCCACTGTCACTTACTGAAAATCAGAATAATATTGTGGCACCATGGAAAAAGAGTCACTAATGACCATTTCATTTGTCCCTTTTCTGACAAAGTTTATGTGGGACTCCAGAGGACAGCCAGCACTCTTGGGCTCATCCTTTCCTTTATGGATACAAAACCTTCAGGTTGATATTTGTTTTTGTCTATTCAATAGTAATAGAACACTGAATTTTGGCATTAAAGTTGAAGCACTATGTTGCTATAGTGACAGCAACTATTGTGATTGGCCAATATTTGCAAAAGAATTCAGTATTTTCACAATGGGGTTTGTCAAGAGCAGACAGAGTTCTGTGGGCACACCTTGATGAGGGGGAAAATCAAAGTGTCTGAATTTGCACACATCTAGTGAAAGGGTATAAGCAGCTGCAGTGGTGTAACAGGTAAGGCATTTGGCTGCTAACCACTAGGTGGGTAGGTCAAACCCACCAGGTGTTCCAATGGGAGAAAGATAAGGCAATCTACTTTCATAAAGATTTATGCCCTTGGAAACCCAATGGGGGTCACTATGAGTCAGAATTGACTCCATGGCAGTGGATTTTTTTGGTTTGACAGAGGAGTATATGATAACTAGGCAGATCTGAAATCATACATTTGGATAAAACTATTACAGAACTTTGATCATCTAAATAATTTCTTTAAACTATTTAAAAAGCAGAAAGATAATTCATAAAGAGTTTTCAATGTAACTGAAAAACACATTCCCACAGTGTGAGTGACAGAGTGAGGTCTACTCCAAGTAGAGAAGCTTCCTTCCAATCATCTGAGCACATGGGTCTACACAACAGCATAGGTATGAGGCAGAAACAGTATTATATAATAAGAATGCAGAATGCTTGTATATCGCTGAATCATTGTCTAAGAAATGATCAAACCATATGCCATAAATTAATAGTAGATAAAACCTACCCTGGTGCTTCTGGATATGTTCTCCCTCCTTGTGGGAACTGCTAGGGCCACTTGGGAAGACTTAATACATTGCTGGGAAGAGGATGGGGGGGCAGCTCTGAAGAGAAGACCCCCCACACTTCTGCCACCCACCCTAGCTGGAGGCTTCCCTCTGGAAGCTCTGTTGAAACCTGCCTACCACGGGTGACCCTGCTGTTGTTTGAAATACTGGTGGCATAGCCTGCAGCCTAACAGCAACACGCAAGCCACCACAGTACAACAAATTAACAGAGACGTGGTGGACGATATGACTCACCAAAAAAACACTCATAGCCATCAAGTTCTTCCCAATTCATAGCACCCCCCATTGGATTTCCAAGGTGATAAATCTTTACAGTAGATTGCCTCATCTTCCTTCTGTGGTGTGGCTGGTGAGTTTGAACCGCCAACCTTCTTGTTGGCAGTCAAGTGCCTTATGCACTTCACCACCAGAGCTCCTCGATAATGTGACTAGAGGGCTCAAGTTGCCAAGCTTTAGATTAGCAGCCAACTGCAAACCACTTGTGACACTCAGGATCCTGATAAACTCACTGCCATCAAGTCAATTCTGACTCATAGTGACCCCCTTTGGTTTTCCAAGGTGGTAAATCTTTATGGAAGTAGATTTCCAAGTCTTCCTTCCACTGAGTGGCTGGTGGATTTGAACCACCAACCTCTGGTTAGCAGTCAAATGCTTTGGGCACTACGCCACTTGATCTTCTTTTAGAGATTAAGAAATCACTACACTGGGCAGGATTCCTTAGACTCTTCCTTAATTTTTCACTTCTCTCACATTCTACCTCCAATCTATCAACAAACTCTGTACTTTACCTACAGATATGTCCAGAATGCACATTTTCTGATGCCACCACTGCCCTAGTTGCATCCTAACTGGGCTTCTTGATTTCACCATTGCTTTGCTACAATCTAAAGCCCACACAACAGCCAGAGTGCATCTGTACTTCACAGTATTTTTCATCTTAAATCTTTTCAGTGGCTTTGTACCCTTTTCATAATAAAATCCAAAGTCCTACATGGAGAGGTGTACAAGAGACTCAGAAAATAAAGATAAATATTATTGCATATACAATACTACATTACCAATAACATCAAACATTAATCTATGGGTGAACACATAGGTGGACAGGTAAGAAGATCAGATATGGTTAGGCAAATGGGACTATATCCATGACTATACATAGGTTTGGCAGATGATATTCCTGTAGATGTATTTGTATGTGCTCTAAAAATGACCATATGCAGTTTAAATATAACAGGAGGCAAAGTTAGGACAACTTGATAGCTACAAATAAGCACCTTGAAGGAGTGGGTCTCTGGGCCTTTGAGCTGGGAACCATGTTGCAGAGGACATCAAGCTCAATTGGCACAGGATGGCATATAAAAATGTTCTACATCTTACTTCTGTGAGTAGTGACTAGGGTCTTAAAAGTTTGCAAGCAGCCATCTAAGTTACAACTATTAGTCTCTCCTCATCTGTAGCAGAGTGAAGAAAATCAAAGATCATGGAAACTGTTAGTCCAAAGTAACTAATGGACCATAAGAACCTCAATCTACATGACCCCAAGACCAAAAGAACTAGATAGTGCACATCTACCAACACTAACCACTTGGAAATGGACCAAAATTGGAGATCCAATATAGAGTGGGATAAAAAATGTGAACCAAAAATCAAAATCATAAGAAAGACCAGGCTTACTGGTCTTATAGAGACTGACGAAACCCCTGAGACTATGACCTTGAATCATCCTTTAGACCTGGAATTGAACTCACTCCTTTGTATTAACTCTCAGGCAAAAGTAGACAGGCCTATGAGCTAACAACCTACACCAGGAAGATGCACTTCTTGGAACAATCAACCATGGGAGATCAGAAGGGCAGCATTTGCTCATGGAAAAAGTTAGGGAGGCAGGAATGACTAGACAAGAAGGACACAGGGCAAAGGTAGCCACAGGGAGGAAGCAAGAGAGAAGCTGTTGTAGGGAATGTAACCAGTGTCACAAAATAAAATGTGAATGAACTGTTGAATTTAAAACAAATCTGTTTTGTAAAATTTCACCCAAGTACAACAAAAAGTTTAAAACAAATAAATAAAATAAAAAAAGATCCAAAGTTCTTGCCTTGGCCTTTAAGAACTTACCAACATCTGATCTCATTCCCTTAGTCACCTGCTGTATTCCTACCCCAGCCTCACTCCCTCTGTTCCAGTCACTCTGACCTCCAAACCCACCCAATGTTCTTTTTCCTAGGGTTGTTGTCATTAGTTTCCAAAACAGTCTTCTCCCCAGATATCTGGATGGTTCTTTCTCTTTCTTTTTCCAGGACTCTGTTCCACTCAAAAGATACTTTTCTAGAAAGTAAGATGAAACACTTCCCTGACCATTCCACCACATAAACCAACACCCACCTTCTCAATCTGCATGTTATCACTCTTTTGTTTTATTTTTCTTTGAAACACTTAGTTCTACCTGGCATGCTATTTGTCTCTCTGAGCCTAGATGATTCTAACTCCATGAGAAATAGGGACTTGGTTTTGTTACTGCTATATCCACAACATTTGTAACAGTGCTTGACAAAGAGTAGGCATTCAATAAATATTTGTTGCTATTGAATGTTGTTGTTCCCCCTATAATGTAATTCATGTAATTTTATGAAGGAACTTCAAAGATAAACTCTGAATCTTCATACAATACCATATCTGCTTCATTAAGCAATTCATATCTAACTTTGTTAGTTATGTTCATAACTAACTTTGTTAATTAATTATAGGAGCTCTGCTGGTGTAGTGCCTAAGATATCTGATTTCTAACCAGAAGGCTGGTAGTTCAAACACACCAGCCACTCCTGGGAAGGAAGACTGGGAAATCTAGTTCCGTTGAGAGGGTCAGAATTGAGTCCATGACAGTGAGTTTGGTTTAGTTTGTATAGTTTTATGGAGTTTTGGTGACACAGTGGTTAAAGTACTGGGCTGCTAACCAAAATGTCATTGGTTTGAACCCACCAGCCCACAGGAGAGACATGAGGCATTCTACTTCTATAAAGATTTACAACCTTGGAAACCCTATGGGGCAGTTCAACACTGTACTTACTATAGGTTTGCTATGAGTCAGAATTTTATTCAGTGGCAGTGGATTTGGTTTGTTTGGGGTTTTACCTTTTTAGGGGCCCTGGTGGCTGAGTGGTTGAAGGGTTTGGTGGCTGGCTGAAAGATCGGTGGTTTGAACCCATGAGCCACTCCACTCCATGGGAGAAAGATGTGGCAGTCTGCTTCCATAAAGGTTTACATGCCTTGGAAATCCTATGGGAGTTCTACTCCATTCTATAATGGCACTAGGAGTCAGAATCAACTCTATGGCAGTGGGTTTGGGTTTTTGTTTTGTTTTGTTTTGTTTTTTAACCCTTATTATGCATATATGGGAATAATACTGGTTTGTTAATCATCTAAAAGGAAGACTGGTATGCTGTGATTGAATTGTAGCTTTACATTAATAATTTATTCCACAGAGATAAATGGATGGATGTAATTAGGAGTGACTAAGATAAGATTTTAATAAGTGTCTTGATCTTTCTCAGGAATCTAATTGCTCAGATTAGTCTGTCATCTCTGAAAGCTTTAAGTAATACAAGCAATTTATATATCACTCTCAGAAACTTAAAACATAGGAGATATACTAGGGCAGTTAAAGAGTCCAACTCCTTTCTTAATCTCATTTGTAGATTTAAATGCATGGTGTTTTTTGTTTGTTTGTTTGTTTTATTACAAAAGGCAATTTCTCCAGTTATTTTTACAAAATTATAGTGATTAATTTATAGGGTACCCATTATTTTTACTATTACAGCAAAGGGATTTTTTTAACAAAATTGTATGCTTTAAAAAGGCAAAAAAAAAGAAAACCTTTCAGATTGCCCAGCCATTCTGGTCGCAGCTGGCAACTGGATGTCGATACCTTCCCTATTTCCTTTTCCGTTAGCCTCTGAATGGGTCTACATGATGCTCCCAAATTTCCTGAACTGTAAGTCCCACACAGGTGATCACTGAGACCCAAGTGACACATGTAATGATGAAATAGGGCCAAATGATTGAAGGGAGGATGCATCTACAAACTGTGCTTGGTACAGAGCAGGCATCCAATAAATTTTGAAAACTTTATTCATTCAATTATTTATTCATTTGAGTCAAGGGGCAGTTCAAAACTGCCCATTCTACTAGTTGGCAAATAGACTGATCCAACATCTCAGAGCCCTGTTTTGTCTTACCCACTGTACTGGGTTGACATACTTTTTCCAGTATGGGGAAATTACCACAGACTTTTCCAGTGTCCCACTACTCTCTAATACAGCAAAAATGGTCCTGAGCTCCATGATTAATGTTCACCTTCCTTCTTATTTTAGAGTAGTGATTCTCAAGTAAAAGAGACTTTTTATGTTTCATTAAATTATACATACCTCAGCCATTGAAGCAAATGTCCCTTCTACACCTTTCCCAATTGACAGTCACTATCTGGTGCAAAAGGTTAATGCATTCAGCTGCCAACCAAAGGATTGGAGGTTCAAGTCTACTCATATGTGCCTTGCAAGAAATGTGTCTGGCAATCTACTGCAGAAATATCAGTCATTAAAAACCTTATGAAGTACAGTACCACTTTGACGCATGTAAATTGGAATTGACTTGACAGCAACTGGTCCTACTTAGTTTTGTGTACTCTAAGGATAACTTCACACTTTTCTCTTATGTATAGAATACTCAAGTATTGTGATTAATCATCCTTCTGCCAAGAAGATAAAGAAAAGGGAGAGAAGGAGAAGAACTTCCCAAATTAGTGCTACTTCATAGAGAGTCACAAGAATGATTCTAAAACCTTTCTCACAACCCTGATCTCTTCCTTGAGCTCCAGATCCACATTTCCACCTCTTACATACACATTTTTAATATCACCTTACATTCAAAATATCCAAAACTTTATCTTTCTGGCAAAGAACAAAAATTATCTCTTTCCTTTCTCTCTTTGTTAATGGAAGCAACATCTTCTCAGGACTCTAAGCTTGGGTCTTGAGATACACCTTTGACTCATCTTCCCCTTTCACCTTCCACATTGTTGACAATGAAGTCCTGTAATTTCTCATTTCCATCTCATCTGCCACTATCCTTCTTCAGACTTCCACCAATTTTCATATGTATTACTACATCAGTTTCCAATTGGTCTCCTATCTCTTTTCTATTCCATTCCATGCTACCTGCCAATACCAAAGTCATCTCCTTGAATTATAACTTCAATCCTATATCCCCCTATAAATTGAAGGCTTTATATCTTCAATCCTATTAATAATTTCAGTTTTTTGTTCCCATTACCATTGAGTTGGTTTTGATTCATAGCAACCTTATAGGGTAGGGTAGAACTCTCCAATAGAATTTTCAAGGCTGCAATCTTTACAAGAGTAGATTACCACATTTTTCCTCTGCCAAGCTTTCAGTTAGCAGCCAAGCACTTTAACCACAGCATCACCAAGGTGCCTTGATTGTTTCTGACTTCCTATCAAATTAGGTAAATTTGTTCCTTCTAGTTTTAAAAGAATTCTTCAATATGATTCCAGTTTTAGATCATATTTCCACATGCAGACATGAAGACATGCAGACATGCAGACATATTTACATACCTGAATCCCCAGCCAAAGAATACTATTCTCTAAACGTTTTTTTCCTGCCTTCTCACCTCCATGCCTTGTCCTTGTATCTACATTTGAAATTATTATTACTTTTCAAAGAGTATCTCATCTCATATGGCATCTCAATGACATTTTTACATTTGACTGCTAACCAGAAGGCTGGTGGTTGAAACCCACCAGCTACTCCTCAGAAGGAAGATTAGGCAACTATTTCCATAGAGATATGCCTTGGAAACACAAAGAGGGGTTGCTGTGAGTTGGATCTGACTCGATGGCAGTGAGTTGTTTTTTTTTTTTTAAATGCTATGCATCATCATTATTCCTTGAATCACACATTGCTATGTGTATGTGTCTGTTTATCTTTTAAAAACTTAGTCATATTCAACTTTGTAAGATAAGAATTTAGTCAATATTAAGTTCCTTAAGGGTAAAGACTGTGTCTTTGTCATCTTTATATCTCCAGCTCCTTGTACAGTATCTGGCACATTGTAGGTGCTCAAGATATATTTGGTAAATTTACTTGAACATACTATCACTAAGAAAGGAGTATTCATATTAAGAGTAAAATTAGCACATTCCCAAAATGCAGCTGACACCAACCAAAAGAAAGAAGGTGTGACTATGAAATGTACATTATTCAAGTACAGTCATAAACTTTAGTTCTCAGCCAAATTCAGTGAATGTCTGAGATGAACTGAGCTTCTGAATCAATTTCTTTAACTTGACTGAAACCAGTTGATCTGGGAACTTGTGGTTAGTGATAATATTAATTAAATTGATGAACCTGTGCTAAAATAAAAGTCTCCATAAAGTACAAGCACACATTTTATGAAATCAGCCAATCCTTTCCACTCAATTGTCCCACTGCTTTGCCCTGAACCACGTCGAACAAATGTTTTTTGTCCTATAGCTATACCCACAACTTGCAAATAATTTAAAGTACCAACTGGTGATGTTCAGATATAGTTTTTAGAAATGAAAATTTTATGGTCTAGTTTTCTTTGTTACTATATATAAAGCGTATAAGGGAAAATTACTAAATGACCTCTATCATAGGTCTCAACTTCTTTAAGAAGTCTTCCGTAGTACAGTACCTTAGATGTATGGAAACTTTTTAATACCTGACAAAAGATAATAATTTCATACATCTTAGATATTTAACCTACAAGGTTATGTAATATATTTATATATATCAAGAATCTGGTTGCAAAGAAACTTAAACTCAAATTAGTTTAAAAAAATAATAATCCAAGAGTACAAATTCACTTACTCATTACTGGATTTACACATTTTCTGAGTATTTATCAAGTACCTACTATGTGCCAGACACTATTCAAGGCATTCTTGGTTTTGTTTTTCATCACTTTTTCAATGTTTAAATTTTATACAGAAATTTTAGTTTTTCATGTGGAAGAAACAAAGGGCCAAGCAAACGCCAGTTCAATAACATCAGGTGTGGTAAGGTGAAACTTATCCATCAGAGATACTTGTAAAAACTCCCTTCCCAAGGCTCATATAGTCACAAGTTTCTTCACAGTTTGCAAAAGCAGGATATTTTATCAACAATTAGGATCACCATCACTTTTCTCTCCATTTTATTCTCTGTCACACTTTCCATTATTACCTAAGGTGCTGGATTAACGTGGGCATTGTTGACATCCAGCTCAAGTGAAATTGAGTTGTTTTTTGATGGAATATATTTATGTAGTTAATAGTTATTTAGAGTAATTAGATTATTGCTAGCTGTCCTGGTGTAGAATTGGCATCTAGAATACTCCTGCCACCAACTGTGCCAATTCTCCTGACAATGAGATGTAAAAGTACAGGGACAGAGCTCATAGGGGATATGCTTGTAAGACACATAATTCTAATGCACCTAGCATTGGAGCATGTGAGTAATGGAAATTAAATAAAGTTTGAAATGTATAGAGCCTGAAGCTAACCTATTGAAAGTTTTTTATGTAAGGCCACAGTAAGGAGAAGAGGACGCACAAAAGTGAGGTTAAAGAGAAGTTTTTATTCTGAGTTTCCGGGTGAGGTTTACGGGCCCCCAAGAGGGGCCCAGGTGAGGTTCACGGGTCCCTGGGAGGGGCCCAAGAAGTCGCACTGTCTGGCTGGGGAAGGGAGGGTTTATAGTCTTGTGGAGGACCTAAGTGGGGACACTAAGGAGATGGTGGGGTCCAATTAGCTGTTAGCATGGGTCTGTACTTAATTAGCATGAGGGGGCTTCACAAGAGGAAGTTTGCCACTGCATGGGACTTTCCAGTCTGGGCGGGTTCTGTCACTTCAGTTGTCTTATCAGGCTGTCTCATCAGGGCTTGACACCCGGAGGAAGCTGCTAACTGAAATGTTGGTGACTTGGATTTGCTTCGGCCTAACATTTTACTCTTCAGATATGTAAAATTACAAGTAGGAAATTTCATTCCCATTGCTGTCTAGTCACAATGGAATTTCTCTCCTGTCAAGCATATACTTGATAATATAGTTTATACAATTATAAACTAATCATTCATTTTTTACTGTTTTGGTAGGATTCATGAAAAATAAAACTTACTCAAACTGTGTTTTTAAGGCCCAAACCTGTAGCACTATTATATACGAGTATGTTTTTGAGATTTTACATTCTAGATATTATAGTATATAATATTTAAAGTTTTATTGTTATCAATTGTATCTTGTTGAGGTGAATTCTGGTGGTTCCAGATGAAAAGGTGCTCAACATTTGCCACCACCAGTAGTGAAATAGCCTACAGTTACAAATGTCCCAGTGAAAAATTCTTACAAATTTTTAGAATGTTCTTGATTATGCCTTCATCAATTTTATATAATACTTATAATTTACATTGTTTATAATAATCAACTTTTATATATTTTTCAGAATTATTGGTAATACAAAAATTCAAATATATCAAGAAATGAATGTCTTCAATTCAAAAAGTATTTGATTGTTGTTGTTGTTATGTGCTGTTGAGTCAGACCCAACTCATCACGACCTGTCCTTGGGTTTTCTACTTCACTACGGAAGTAGATAGCCCAACCTTCCTTCCGGTTTGAACCGCCAGCCTTCTGGTTAACAGTCAAGTGCCTTAGGCACTACACTACCAGAGCTAGTCATGGCTTAAGAAAGATGGAATATCCTGATATGTTAAAGCTCTTGAACAAAAGAAATATGATAAAGGTTTTCCCAAATTTAATAAAAACCCCAAAACTTTTCATTGAAAACGGTTGTAAAGCTGAAACTTATCTAAACTACCAATAATACAAATTTTGACCAAGTATCCTAGAGAGAAAAACATACATCTTTTTTTTCTTTAAAAAATAATATTATCAACTAACTGTCATACATAGAGTCTGTCACAATATGAGCTATAAATTATAGGAAAAGGTACTCTACAGGAATGTCAGGTGATTCATGAAAAAAAAATACTATGGTATTTATTTGGATTCTATGATATTTCAGGTATTTGTCAGCTATTTTAAATTTGCCACTTATATTTATTCTTTTTTCATTACAATACATATTCAGTCTTATTTTTATTTATTTTTTTTATCCTTTTCTTAAAGAAGGCTTTTCAAGTGTAATAAGCTTTATTGTTGTCATTAGCTGCCATCTCATCAGCCCCAACTCATGATGACCTTATGTACAGCAGAACAAAAGGTTGCCCAGCCTTATGTCATCCTAATTGCCAACATGTTCTAATACATTGTTGTGGTTATTGTGCCAGTCCATCTAATAGAGGGTCTCTCTCACCCTCACTGGCCTTCTATTTCACCGAACAGGATGTCTCTCCTACAGCAACTGATACCTCCAGATGATATGGTGATGCCTAAGGCATTTGACTGCTATTGGAAGGTTGGCAGTTCAAACCCACCAGCCACTCCACGGAAGGAAGAACTGGGGAATCTACTTCTATAAAGATTTACCACCCTGGAAACCCAAAGGGGTCACTATGAGTTGGAATCTACTGATGGTTTGGTTTTTTTTTTTGGTTTAATGATGTGGTAGCATAGTGAATAAGGCATTTGGCTGCTAACCAGACGGTCAGCAGTTCAAACCCACCAGCCTCTCTGCAGAAGGATGATGGGGCAATCTACTTCTGTAAAGATTTACAGGCTCAGAAACCCAATGGGGGTTGTTGCTATGAGTCAGAATTGACTCGATGGCAGTGAGTTTGGTTTTTTAATGATGAGTCCAAAGCAAGCAATTTGGACTAAGTTCTACTATCAGATCCATAAGGTTTTTATTGACTAATTTTTAAAATAGACATGGAGACCTTTCTTCCTAGTCTAGCTTATTCTGGAAGCACTGCTGAAATCTGTCCACCATGGGTGATTTTCCTGTTATTTGAAATATCAGTGGCATAGCTTTTACCAACATGTTGTTGTTGTTGTTATTTGCCGTCAAGTCAGACCAACCCATAACGACCCCTCCTTGGGTTTCCGAGGCAGTATCACTGCAGAAGTAGATTGCCCAACCTTCCTTCCGAGGAGTGGCTGGTGGGTTTGAACTGACAGCCTTCTGGTTAACAGTCAAGTGCCTTAGGCACTATACTACCAGAAGCAAAGTTAGAAAATTAATATGGAGTGGAGTAGGGATTAAGTGGGACTTTAACTGTATGTGGCACATTTGATTTATTTTATTTTTTTTAAATTAAAAAAAAGGACTGCAGCAAATATGGCAAAATATTAATGTATGTAAATTTGAATATGTAGGGTACAAAGAAATAATACTTCCTTGTTATTTTCTCAACTTTCCTGTGTTTGAAATATTTCATAAAGATTTTCTTTTAGTCTCCAAATACATGTATTAGGAAACTAGAAAGATTAAAAACAAATACCATATCAGCCTCAGGTAAACAAAGAATGCCAGAGCATAACGAGTCCTCAAAGCATGAGCTCAACTTCATAGTTGGACAAACCGAGGCCAAGAGAAGTTATGCTACTTATCCAAGATCACAAAGTAAAGCAATTTAGGGAGAAGCTGGGATTTAAAGCAATTTATGGAAAAGCTAGGAAAAGTTTGTTTTATTTTTTTTTTATTTTCTTTTTCTGTTTTTGCTTTTCACCTAATTTGTATATTTTTCCCCTTCTTTTAGAAAAGTTCATTTTTATTATTTCTTAGAAATATATTTTATTTCTAACCATTTTAGTCATTTCCATTTAAACATACTAAGCATTGCCTCTGGTGGTGTAGTGCCTATAGCACTTGACTGCTAGCCAAAAGGCTGGCAGTTCAAACCCACCAGCCACTCCTTGGAAGGGAGTTTGGGCAATCTACTTCTGTAGTGATACTGCCTCGGAAACCCAAGGAGGGTTTGACTCGACGGCACATAACAACAACAATAAACATTGCCTATTGGTCTATTTTAACTGTAAAATACAGAATCACCTGCAATACATAAGATTATGCTACTAAATTATAACAGTCCTATTTCTAAATATGAATATGATCATTAAGATTTATAAGTTATAAGCCAAATATGACTGTGCAGGATAAACTATATCACATGGTCATAATACTGTAGGAGTGTGAAATTTTTGTTGTTAATTACAATTTAGAGTTGGAAACAAGCTTTCTGTACATACTTAATGAGTTACTTAACTTCTTTCTGCAGCACTAAAAGAGCCCTGGTAGATTCATTCTGATTATTCACACCTTGGGGTATAACTAAATACATATTTAAAATTAAACATAAGCTTGCTCATCCCGAGAGGAAAACAAAAAAACTTTAATAAAATAACACAGATGCATTTATAACAAATTTCTGAGTTAACTCAAAAGTAATTAAAAAACACTCCAAAAACAGTTCATTGTCATTCCACAAAACTAAGCTTAATTTATCTAGAACATTTAATCAAATTTTATTTTTTCCATGAAGACATAGCATATAAAATTGAAAATTGATAAAAGTTAATTTAGAGTACGATAGAATATTACAGCAAAAAAAAAATGTATAAAAACATGAAATATCCTTGTTAGTAACACACTAATATAAGAGCTAAAACTTCTGCAACTAAATACCATCTTAATATTAACTGATTTAAATTGTTTTCAAGTACATAACACAAGCTAATGCGTTATCAGAAAAATGTTCAAAACTACTCTGGTATTTTATCCAGAAACAGCTTCATGATCCAGCATAAAATAAAATTCCTTAAGAGTTCATAAACAAGAAATTCCTGGGCATCTTTGGCAGGCAAATTCACTTAATATATTTTCTATATGGTCAACAGGTTTAATAAATGACTAAATAAAAAAATATTTGTATAACTCAGTGGAGCACAGATTTTATGTTTGATTAACTTAAGACCCTATTTCTGATACTCAAAAACCAAACTCCCTGCCATCAAGTCAGATCCGACTCATAGTGACCACCAGCCTTCTGGCACTTTGCAAATGTACTTGAATATTTAAACATGCTACAATAAAAATGAAATAAATACATTTATCTCTTTATCTCTAGAAAGCAAACATGATTTACTGCATTTTTCCAGGCCACTATTATAATGCTACTTTAAACGATCATATATGGAGACTTAGGGAGCTCTGGTGGCATAGTGCCTAAGGCGTTTGACTGTTAACTAGAAGCCTGGCTGTTCAAACCCACCAGCCATTCCTCGGAAGGAAGGTTGGGTAATCTACTTCCGTAGTGATATCACCTCGGAAACCCAAGGAGGGGTCGCTATGAATGGGGTCCAACTGGATAGCAGTGTGTTTGGCTTTTTGTTTTGATAGGTGTTCCAAGGTATTATATATAATTAATAGCTAAAAAACTTAATTGATCCATTCGAGAGTGAAATGCTCAAGTAATAGCTTCTTATATCCACATTAGAGTAATAATATATTTCAATTTTATATCAAAGATATTAAAATTAGACTGACAACTCCCATTATTCAGTTTAATTCTAAAAGATTGGGAAAAAGATACTCTGAAATCCATAAATTGGTTTTATAAATGAGAAGTAAAAATAAAGAAATGAAAAGTAAAAGAAATATAATAAAGTACACTTAAAGTGACTCCAAAATGGAAAATGTTCCACCCCTCAAAATGACATATTAATCTATTTTTTCTAATTTCAATAATATATGCTAGGTACCATTTCTAATAGCCCATGTATGTATCTTAAGTGTATATAATTTAAAACACTTTCACATTCTTTTTTTTTTTTTTATTTTAAGAGTTTGTTTTACTTTCAACATTACATGTACATTTAGTTTCACTCCCCATTTACCATTCCCAACCCTAACCCAGTCTCCTCCCCGCCCCCGACCAGTAACCTTCCCCCCATGCCCCTCATAGGTAGGCATTCCTGTGTGTCCTGCATTTCCTCTGTGCAAATGTTGTCCCTCTGGTGCCCCATGGTGGATTGCTCCAAGGGATGCATTTCCATAGAGTATGTGGGTGCGTCATCCTGGGTTGAGTGGTCTGCTTGTACATATATTGCCCATAGTATCTTTCAATATTGCAAGTCAAGGCTTAATTTTTTTCTTCAGTTCCTTCAGTTTGAGAAATGCTGACTGTGATCTTCCCTTTTGGTTTTCTAACTGTAGGTGTTTGCATATTTCATTATAATAATTGACTTTGTCATCTCGAGTTGTTCTTTGAAATCAGCTCTTTTATCTTGTCATTTCTTCCATTTGCTTTAGCTACTCTGCTCAAGGGCAAGTTTCAGAGTTTCTACTGACATCCATTTTGGTCTTTTCTTCCTTTCCTGTCTTTTAAATGACCTTTTACTTTCTTCTTGGATGATGTTCTTGATGTCATCCTACAATTCCTCAGGTTTTTGGTCATTGGTGTTCAATGCATTAAATCTGTTTGAACGACAGCCTCTTGGTCAAGGTACAGGTTCCTCATGAGTACAATCAAGTGCTCAGGAATTCTCTTTCTTCTCAATGTTATCCATAATTTGTCATGATCCACACAATCAAATGCCTTTGCATAGTCAATAAAACACAAGTAAACATCTTTCTGGTATTCTT